>NW_026990609.1:0-100000 GCF_036250125.1 Pseudopipra pipra
AGTGAGGTGGCTCAGCTCAGTGGAGGTCGCAGCCCCCTTTTAGCCCCTTTTTGAGTGGCGGTCTGAAAAATAAAAGTTAGACACGATCCCAGTATGGGGAACTGGAATAGTTTATTGAACACGAGAACACTATTGTAAAGGCATCTGGGGCTGTATGTTAATGAAGGGGACAACCTATGTTAATTGGGGAGTTACACAAATTTTTACTGCAATTTCCAAATAGTTAATTTTTCTTCTAGTAGGATTACATGGGGGACAGAGGGATTACAGGGGTTTAGACATGGTTTGATACAATCATCTCAAAAGTCCTTTCTGATTTCTGCTGGAGCCAAGCTTGATCCATGAGGTAGAACTTTAACAGGTCTTCTGAGAAGGGTCCAGCTCCTTCAGATCACGAGGTTTTTGTCAGCCCTTGTTTTCCTTTGCTGAAAGCTGGGTTTGGGTTCCCACACCTTTGCCCCTTTTTTTTTTATTTTTCTAAAAAACAAAAAAACTTGGAAAAAACTTCGATCAAACGTTTGCTAATGCAAGGCAAAATACAAGGGAATACAAATATTACCATAAATGTTTTCTTTAACTAGACTATTAAATTTATCATGCTAACTAAACATGTAATCTAAGTTTTGATTACTATTTTTTTCTGCAACTATCAATGCTTTGATCTATCGGTTCAGAGTGAGGTAATAACAAATTCTATAGCTGCATTTTAGAAGCAAATGTATTCTTAAATGGATCTAACAAGAAATATTGCAGTCTTACTTTTCATACCACAAGTGAAATTAATTTTAACATGGAAACTCCTTTTTCAAGGCAATGTACAGCCTTTTATATACCTGAGATGGAAAGTATGATTATGTAAAGGGATTGTGTGTCAGAATAGTTTGGGCCACAAGGTTTGGCATTATAAAGGCATGTGAAGGAATCATAGCTGTTTTAAGGCATTCTGCATATTGCTACATAAATTATTTTCTTAAACTTAGCACTAACATTAAAAGCATTAAACCAATCAAAAAGACTATTAGATACTTTTGGATATAGAAAAGTAAACAAGGAACAAAATGCAAGAAGGAAGAATTCCCAACAATGCTAAACTAAATAACTCTGGATTAATATAAAACTTGTTTAAACAACTTAACTTATTTCTATTATTTCTTATTAGAAATTACTCTTATAAAATCTTTTTTAAGCTATTCTCTAAAGATTCTGTTGACTTATAAGCGATTGATTTTGAACCAAACTTAATAACTTGATGACTTCAGGGTTCGTGTGCTCCTGACTTTTACCTGAAAGTGTTTTTTAGTGTTTGTTTTTGAAAACTTTTATTTAACCTAAAACATTTCTGCAAATGAAATTCTATTCAACTCAGGATGATATGTTTTCTGTTCTTTATCTAAGGGTGTTTGTGCATGTGTGAGGTAATGTGCATTTGTGTATAAATCAGAACATATTAATTATTGTATTTTCGCACGCATGCGTACATTCACACATTCATACTCGATGGCCATCGAACACACATCATACAAACATACTTTTGGGTTTCATTTTACAGTGTCTTTTGGTTATGAACTGAGAAATTGGCGTTTTTTGTTTCTCACCCTTAGATTAGTAATATATGTTTTCTGTTTTTTATGATAGTATAACCTGTAAAAACATAAGCATATTTTACTTCATGTTTAATTTAAATTTCAAATACATATGAACATTCCTATAGTTCAAGGATAAAATATATACTTCTTCTATTTTTAAGGCAAATATATGTCTTTCTGCGTTAATTTGGCTTTTGGACTTAAGGAAAATTGTTATTGTGAGAACTTTAAAATTTTCAAAAATACAGCTATGCATACATTTAAAAACAATTTTGGCTATTAGCTATGGAAGGGTATCTTCATTCAGCAAAGGGTCTTTGCTTTCCTTCGCTTTTCCCTTTTTTTTTTTCTTTCTTTGTTTTTGCGCAGGGGGACAATCTCTCCATTGGTAGCGTTTTGTTCGCCTTACTCACACTGTTAAACTGAAACAGTTAGATTAATAAACAAAAGGGTTTCTAAAAAAAGACCAGTTCTTAGTTTAGGCTGCAAAGAAAAAGGAAAAAAGTCAAGGAAGGGGGTTTTTGCTGCCTCGACTACTGCTGAAGTCGGCAGCTTTGTGTCTGCCCCACTCCGTTTGTCTCTCGGGTCCCTCTGTTCCTGGGTTTCTCTCGTGCTGCTGCCGCTGGGCTTCCGCTCGCTCCCTCCTTCGCCGACGGTCCCGCTCGGGCTCTTTCCTCCCTCGGACCTTTCCCGGAGCCCCCCAGGGATTCTGTGGGATCCTCTTCTCCGCTCACGCTCCATAGCCCCGGTTTTTGCATACCTCCTGCTCTGCTTGTCTTTGTTTTTCCCGGTGCCTCTTTCGATTCCGGGTCCTTCCTGCCTTCTGAGTGGTTCCCGCTGGGGTCCCGCTGCTGCTTCCGCCGGCGCGGGTCTCTCGATCTCGTTGTTTGCTGGGGCGCCGGAGGTGGTGGTCCTTCCTCAGGGACCTGCTCCTGGGTGTTGACCTCGCGCCTCTGGCCGCTGCTTGGCTGCTGCTGCTGAGCGCGGTAGCGGGCGGCGATACAGGAACTTGCCGAGGCAGCGCGGCAGTTCGCTGGCGCTGGCTTCCACCCTGACCCTGCCCGGGGTGGCTGCAGCGGCGGTGGCCATGGTTCTGTCTCACACGGCTCTCTCCGGGCAGCGTGTGTCGGGCTGCAGTGTGCTTGTGCGCTCCGCTCAGGGGCTGGGGCCCGTCCCGGGGAGCAGCTGCTGAGGTTTGTTGGAGACGGGAAGGTCCGGGACAGCCGGGGCTGTAGGGACCATGGGATTGTGGTCGTCTGAAATTCCAGCCAGTGGGAAACACAGAAATAGCCAGGAGATTGAGGAGCCGACGAAAAAAAAATAAACTTTTATTGCAATAAAAGGGAGACTTCACTGGACAAACCGCAGTGAGGTGGCTCAGCTCAGTGGAGGTCGCAGCCCCCTTTTAGCCCCTTTGAGTGGCGGTCTGAAAAATAAAAGCTAGACACGATCCCAGTATGGGGAACTGGAATAGTTTATTGAACACGAGAACACTATTTTAAAGGCATCTGGGGTTGTATGTTAATGAAGGGGACAACCTATGTTAATTGGGGAGTTACACAAATTTTTACTGCAATTTCCAAATAGTTAATTTTTCTTCTAGTAGGCCTTGAGCCTCTTCAGGGATCTTCTTCCTTCTTGCCTGAAATCCTTTTTTCCCCTCACTCACTGCTCTTGCTGCCCAGCCTCACTTCCTGCAACACCTTCACCCATTTTCAGTCTGGTTCTCTCACTACTTCTTTTAATCCCCAGCTTTTCTCCAGAACAGCCAATTGACATCCACGGAATCACTACGCCCAGAAGCGCCAGGAGAGCTCCACAAGTTCAGAAGTTCAAGTGGGCAGAACCCCTCTTGGACATCCCCTTCCCTGCTTGGAACATCTGATTCCACGGGAGGAGCCAGATGCTGAGCAGTCCCGAAAGCCCTCGTTTTCTAGACAGGAGCTCAACTCCAACAGATCACAGCACAGACCTATAAAGCGCCTTTGACCCCGAGCGGACAGAACCCTGTTCTTCTTGTCCGCACTTGTCTTCCCATGGAATGGAGAGCCGAAAAAAACCTCTCCAGGGTAGGGCCAGAACTGACAGGTTTACGGCAGAGGGGCAGAAATTGCCCTGTCATTGCCTCCAGGATGATATGCTTGCTCCAGGATCCTTCCATCAGGGAGCTTTTGTCGGATTGTTTGGTCAATTTTAGGTCAATTTCTATGGCTTTCAGCAATGTCAGCTTCCAGTGGTGAGAAGTCATGAGAGTAGTCCCCAGAATCGGGTGATGCCCCTTGGTAACAAGACTTTGTGTTTAAGTGGCAAATGTTTTTATTCACCTCCTGGCTTCTGCAGAAGTCTCCTGTTTTTCAAGACTCCTAGACTCCTAGAGCAGTTGGTGTTGGAAGGAAGGGACCTGAAAGCTCATCTGCTTCCAACCACCCCTCTGCCACGGGCAGGGACACCTTCCGCTAGACCAGTGTCGTGGTTTGAACCTTGTTTTCCCCCAGAGGGCTGAGAAAAAGTGGTAGACCCCAAGGGGTGGAAACCCTTGGAAGTTTTGAAGTTCTGTCCAATGGGCGCTCCTGCAGAAATGTAAACATATCACAACCAGACCGGAAGAGATGAGTTGTAGTTTGGGTTGTAGTAGGAGAGGTGGCCATGTTGTGATCCACGAGGTAGGGGCTCTGTGCCCCTTGGGGCCTCTGGCCCCCTCCCAGCCCCGGCTGGGGGGCTGCAGGGACCTGGAACAGCATAAGCTGGGCTAGGTGCCTGTAGTTATGCCGGAAGATGCTTTTCTCCATGGGCACAGAGCAGCAACTGACGCTGACCAGAGAAACGGTGGCAGAGAGCCAGGACTGATAAGACCTGAACTGAAGGAGCAGCAGAAACAACATGCAGCGCCGGAGAGAAGACTTCTGGAAAGGGAGGAGAAAGAGAGCCAGCAGCAGAGAGAGAGAGTTTGGGGTAAGACTGTACCAGCCCCTCAAACTCCTTTGAGACCTCCGAGAAAGGAGGAGTAGACGGACTCCTATTTTAGAGGAGCCTTGGAGGACAGCAGCACTAGAGAGAGAGAGAGAGAGGAGCTGAGAAGCTCAGAGACGTCCTGGAGCTGGACCGGGACGGCCAGATGGAATGCAGGGGGGAGTGACCTTGGCTCCCCCCCTCGCACTGCTGCCACGGTGGCAGCCTGAGAGACAGGGCACAGAGGCCCTGCAAAAGATACCAGACCGTCACGAAGACCCCCCTGTGTCTTCGTGATATGACGTGGTGAAACGACCTTGTCTGGGGTTACGAAGCCCACGGAAGAACCCTCAGTTGAGGCGATGGGGCCGAGGGAGGTTGGATATCTCCCTCGTTGAGTGCTGGCAGAAAGCCAGCTATCAGCTACTGCATGTGGAGAAGACAGACAGACTGCTGCCTCAGAAGATGCTGCTGCTCAGAGACTGGAAGGGATCTATCCTTCTTTCCCTCCTAGACTTTTATTCGGAGGGGAGAAGAGATCTGATCCATTGTAAATACTATATGTCATAGTAGAGATAGTTGTGATCGTGTGTATAATGTGATATGGTATTTATATGTACAGTCATTGTAATATATTCCCTTTTCCCCCACTTTGAGTCTGGCATGTTCTGTCTGGAAAAACCCATCTCACATTGGGTTGAGATGTGGGAGGGGGGATGGACCTAGGGAATTGGATTTGGGGACTATCTCAAACCATGACAACCAGCTTGCTCCAAGCCGCGTCCAACCTGGCCCTGAACAATTCCAGGGATGGGGCAGCCACAGCTTCTCTGGACAACCTGTGCCAGGGCCCCACCACTCTCCCCGGGAAGGCTTTCTTTCCCATATGCCATCTAAGCCTGCCCTCTGCCAGCGCCAAGCCATTACCCCTTGGTCTGTCGCTCCAGTCCCTTGGAAACAGTCTCTCTTAGCCAAAGCCTTCTTGGTCCTCCCTGTTGTGTTGCAAAATTTGCAAGCTGATGTTGTGCCAGGTGGCACCAGCCAAGCCCTGAGCCAGGTGCAGGACCTTGCACTTGAGGTCTGAGGTCACTGGGGCTGTTGAGCCTGGAGAAGAGGAGACTGAGGTCAGATCTCCTGGGGGGCTGCAGCTTCCTGCCAAGGGGCAGCGACCATTTCTGCTCTGTGGGACCAGGGACAGGAGCCGAGGGAACGGCCGGAGCTGTGTCAGCGGAGGCTTAGGTTGGACATTAGGAAAAGGTGCTTTCCCCGGAGGGTGGTCGGGCACTGGAACGGGCTGCCCAGGGCAGTGGTCACGGCCCCAAGGCTGCCAGAGCTCAAGGAGCGTTTGGACAATGCTCTCAGGCACACGGTGGGATGGCTGAGCTGTCCTGCACAGGGCCAGGAGTTGGACTGGGCTACCCTTGTGGGTCCCTTCCAAGGCAGGATGTTATGTGATTCGAGCTCTTTGGTTAAGGCTTCCTCTGGCCAGGAAGAGCTGGCAAAGCTGTTGGGGGTGGGGCAGAAGAAGGGAAGCCCCAGCATTACTGCTGTCTCTATGACACAATGGGAGGCCCGACATTCCATCCCTGGAGACGCTCCAAGAGGAGCATCCACACCTGTGTCCAGTCAACAGAAGCGACCGGCCACCGAGCGTGACTGACCATGGCCCTGTCAGCTCTGTGGCGCCGCTCTGTGAGCTGGAAATCAGCCCTGACCCGGCTCGTGCAGCTCTTCCGCTCCCCCCAAAGCTCCGGCACCAAAGGTGAGGACAGAGCCTGACCCCGAAAGCCCCGCAGTGCACGGTGGGGACATTCACAGCCCTTCCTCCCCTGCACCTCGCCCTCCTCCTCCTCCTCCTCAGTCCTCTCAGCGCCTGATGGCCCCAGCTCGGGATGTGACTTCCAGGCTTTGCTCTTTCTCACAGGCTCAGCCAACCTGCCTCCACCAGCCCCACTGGCAAGCAGCCCTGGCGTTCCTGTTCCATCCAACAATGCCCAGGGGGGGCCCCAGGGCAGTGGGAAGCCCCTGGCTGGGGCAGACCAACGTGCCCCCCAGGGTCAACTGCAGCCCTACCACCATCAGGGGAGAGCAGTGGCCCCGGTCCCAGCAGCGCGGCACAGCCAGCGCAGCCCTGCCAGCTCAGCCAACCCCTCCGGGACACCCCTGGGCAGTGGCAGCCCCCCAGACGGGAGCACCCCCATGGATGTGGACGTCACCCCGGCACTTAACATCAGCCTGGCCAGTGACGTCTCCATGGAGGAGGACGCCCCCCGCGGCTGCGACCTCTCACTGGCCACCGACGTCCCCATGGAGGAGGACACCGCCCGCGGCTGCGACCTCTCGCTGGCCAGCGACGTCTCCATGGAGGAGGACGCCCCCCGAGGCTGCGACCTCTCGCTGGCCAGCGATGTCGCCATGGAGGAGGACACCTCCCCGCCCAGGCACACCACCGCCAGCCACTCAGCCGCACCCCAGCTCCAAGCCACCAGGGAGCCTGGGGTGACTCCAACCAGCCGCGCTCTGCTGAGTGGGAAGGTCCTGCCGCAGGGGACTCAGGGGCACTTGGCTTCCTCCCCGGGGGCTGCAGGGACCAGCCAGGATGGTGGCAGCAGCGTCCCCGCACCCACGAACAGTGGAGACGCCAAGCTGGAAAGGCGGGGGGCGAAGAGGAAGGGGGGCTCTGAGCCAGGGCCTGCCATCAAGATCAAGGCTCCCGCAGCCGGGGCTGGGGCAGGAAGATTGGCTTAGGCCTGTTAAAGGGATAGGTCGTTTGGGGACCTATCCCTGTTTGAGGGATAGGTCGTTTGGGGACCTATCCCAGGTTGAGGCATAGATCGTTTGGGGATCTATGCCAGTTGGAGGGATAGATCGTTTGGGGATCTATCCCAGCGGGAGGGAGGGAGGGTGTTTATGTGGGGAAGATGTAGATAGAGATGTAGGGAAGATGTAGAGATAGATGTAGACGTAGATGTCGGTGGACAGAAATTGTGTGAACAATTTCAGTTGCATTTCTGAGACCTTCCCCTTGGCATGGCTGGGTGCAGAGAGTAAAAAATACTGCGCCACTTCTATGGCGCAGGCCTTGTGCCAAGGTGAAGGAGGAGTTGTTCTGGCAGGAAAACAAGGCTTATGGACACCTGCTGATATCCAATTAGTACTGTACACCACAGTATGTTTGCCTTATGTATCCAATGTAACCTGGGGAAGAACCACATGTCTGTGTGTCGCAGGCAGCATATGAGCTGTCTGTCCTCTAATAAAGTGGACATTTTTGCCAATCCTGTTGATTTGTGTGCATTTCTGTCTGACCCCCTCCGCCGTTCCGTAGATATAGTTAACAGTTTTCTTCTGGTTACGGAAGAAAAGATTTTATTCCAACACCTGCCTGTGTCTGCCTGGAATGGGGAGGGAGTGCAGGGTGGCCCCAGCAAATGGCAGCAAGCAGATCCAGCAAGGCCCAAAGGGCACCAAGGGCACCCAAAGGGCACCCCGGGCCTGAGTCACTGCCAGAGGTGCAGGCTCTCACGCAGGGTCACTCCCCTGTCCCCTTCGCCTGGGGAAGCAGCCCTTTGGCGTGGCAGCCAGGACACATGGGTCCCGTGCAGGACTCGCGCAGACGGCCCCACGCCCAAAGCAGCCCTGAGCAGAGCCTGGGCACCATCCTGCCGCTCTGGGGCTTTGGAAGGCTGCTCCCAGTGAGCCCACTGTGTCCCCGGTCACCCCAGCGCAGCCCCAGACAGGGCTCCTCCAGGCTGCCCTGGGGCTGCATTGGACAGGGCCCATAAGGGAGAGGGAAGAATGCGCTGGCAACCACATGCGGGGCCTCACAGGAGCCCAGGGAGACGACATCCGTAGATCTCAGGGAGGTGACACTCGGAAGGTCTCGACCTCTGTCTTGGGGGGGATGGCGAGCCACTCAGGAGTTGATGGGTCAGGATCAAAGGGCGGGCAGGCTGGGAATGGGCACACTGCTGTGGGGGTTTGCTCCAGGCCTCCTGAGCAGGAGCAAGATGGGGAGGAGACCTCTACAGGCAGCTTGAAGCAGCCTCCAGGTCACAGTCCCTGCTTCTCGTGGAGACTTCAACTGCCCTGGTGCTTTCCCCGGAGGGTGGTCGGGCACTGGAACGGGCTGCCCAGGGCAGTGGTCATGGCCCCAAGGCTGCCAGAGCTCAAGGAGCGTTTGGACAACGCTCTCAGGCACACGGTGGGATGGCTGTGCTGTCCTGCACAGGGCCAGGAGTTGGACTGGGCGACCCTTGTGGGTCCCTTCCAAGGCAGGATGTTATGTGATTCGAGCTCTTTGGTTAAGCCTTCCTCTGCCCAGGAAGAGCTGGCAGAGCTGTTGGGGGTGGGGCAGAAGAAGGGAAGTGTGGCAGGAAGAATGTAGCAATGAACCATGGGAGTTGTGGTCTCCCGGGTTCTCAGACAATATTTGATTGTCATTGGTTAGAGGGTCACGTGACATGTTCAGGCGTGGTATTTAAACCTGGGCAGTTTGAATAAATGGTATTTCTGCTCTGGCACTTGTTCGTGTCAGAGTGGGGTTCGTGCCTTGAACAGCACCTCAAATGGAGCCCGAACAGGGTCTTCAGCAGGTTACCGGCAACCAGGAGCAGAAGCTCTGGGGAACCTGTCCGGGGGTGTCCATATCGCCAAAACCAAAAGGAAGAAAAGAAAGAATTCAGCGCGCTGGGTTACCTCTGCAAAAAGGAACAAAAAAGGAAGAAAAAAGGACCAGAAGAAAGGACAATAGAGCTTCCGCACAGAGGTAACCAAAAATTGGCGAATATGGGAGGGTGGTTTACCTGTCAGGAGGGAATTACTCCAAAAATCAAACAAACAGCAGAAGCTGTCTCTCAACTTTTACAAGAACAACCATAGAAGAAAGTAAGTTATGGGACTTGTTATATTGGATTTCGTTGCCTGAACCTGCATTACCTCTGACTGGACCTTGTCAAGTGTCATCTTGGAGGAAAATAGGGAACAAAATTATTGAAAAAGCCAGTGAGGGAAAAACAGACGCCCTCAAGAATTTGTCTACATGGAAAGACATTATGATAGCCTTGAATAAGCACTACAGAAAGGCAAATGCACCCGGGAGAGTGGACTTCCCCCCCCTTCACTCCTTTCCCCTCAACCCCCCCCCCTTCAACCCCAGCGCCCCCACCGACCGAGTGGGGCAGGGGGGGAATGCACGTTGGTCAGGGGGGATGGGGGGGAGGGGGAGCCCTTGGGGGGAACAGTGCAGTGGCAGCGTGTGGTGTGAAGGAGCATGGCTTGGGGGCTGGCAGCATGAGCATGGCAGCCGGGGGGGATGCTGGCTTTATGCCAGCGCCCATGGCTGCAGCTGAGACCATGCCATACAGAGCAGCAAGCAGTGCTGCTGGAGCCGAGGACCATTACAGAGCAGCGCCGACCCCTGGACCGTTACGGGGCGACCGTGACACGGTGGTTGCACAGTCAACGTGCAGAAGGAGAGTGGCACCGGAGGCACCGCCATGTTGCCCCTGCCGTGTGCCGGAAGTGAAGCCGCCACCCCCAGGTTCAGGCATTTCGCCGGGAAGGGGGGAGGATGACTGTGACGGACAAATAGACAGCGAGTCTATAGAGGACACAGAAGAGAATCTGCTAGCTCCCTTTAGCCAGGGCGCTCCACTAACACCCTTTGGCTGCGCAGCGGCCATGAGACCGCTGCAGAACAACCACGCAGCAACATGGACGCAGCAAGCTTACTCCGGCCGTGAGGCGGAAGTGAAAGTGCCTCTTCCGTCACCACCAGTTCAACCAACTCACAACAAATGCACAACAGTTAAAGCATCACTGTGGCTCTCCTACCCAGAAACCAACCCACAGCCCTCACCAGCCTCAGAACAGCTTCTATGCCGAAGATGGCCTGATGGAGGAGGAAGAAGAGATATTGACTCCCTAGAAAGCTTAGCTGAGCTGTGGCAAACTGAATTCAGTGAGACAAGAGAACCAGAAAAAGGACAAGCAGTTTTGAATCCTGCAAAAGAGGAAGAACAGCAAACATGGCTACAGCTACTACTTCAGCTCGAGGAAGAAGATGTAGACTGGGAAAGCACACAGAACATCTGCCTACCCAAGCCCAGACCATCAGCAAAGTCAAAGCTACCAACGTTGAAGTGGACAGCACGTGTACTGACTGCGTTGCTGGCAATGACAGTTGTTGGTTTTGTACTGCGAGAATTTCAGCTGGGACAACACCATCCACCTCCTGACAGAACCAACAACCTAGAGGTAGCATTGCAAAACACAGCAGACATACAGCTATCAACTACCATGTTTAATTTTCTAAGTCACAGAAGGGCAACTTTACTAATTGACAGATGATCTGCTATTATAAAAAGTTCTTTTGTGTTACAGAGGGTAAGAATAATAATAAGAGGGGCCCCAAATCAAGTATTTACTTCTCACTATTTTAAAATGCTGTTAGACAAGATGCCATACACAACATGGAAAGCCAAACTTAAACAAGTAGCAAACAAACAACCAGTTACAATTTCAACTGCAGAAACACATAACTCTTTATACACAGTCACTGCAAGAGCCTTGAGAAAGCAAAACAAACAAAACCTTCACACAACACAAGCCCAAAGATGCTCCACAAAGTTGCAACATACAGCAATACACACCTCTAGATCTACTCAAAACACAAACATGCATAAATTGACCTATACCCAAATTGAACAATTAGAATGGGAGGCAAAGACAGGAATATCAAACATCCTGATAGCAGCAAAACACGGGACTGAACTACAATCCACCTTGACTGCCTTAACTGACGCCATCCAAAAAGCAGGTCTGCAGCTTGCCCCAGAAAAAATTCAACGCACCCAACCTTGGACCTACCTCGGATGGAGGATCACTCACCAGGAAATCATGCCACAACCAGTGACTTTCAAAGTAACGGACACTATGACCCTGAATGATTTGCAAGGGCTTTTAGGAGCCATTAACTGGCTGAGGCCTGTCTTGGGCATCACAACAGAGGAATTGCACCCCCTCTTCGAGCTACTTAAAGGTGACCCAACTCTCACATCTATTCGATCCCTAACCCCAGAAGCAAAACAAGCTCTGGAAGTATGCTCCCAAGCTGTCGAAAACAGGCAAAGCAGACGACAACCCCCTGACCTGCACATTCGCCTCGCCATCATATCCAGCAAGTTCCAACCTTTTGCTGTCCTTTTCCAATGGGATCAGGCAGAATCTGACCCTTTGAGAATTCTAGAATGGTTATTTCTTCCCCACTCTCCACCTAAGACTGTTTGGACCGTTAATGACATGCTTGCTAAGCTCATTATGAAAGGTAGAGGACATCTGCAGGAGATGGATGGAAGGGATCCTGAGACGATCTACATTCCAGCCACAAAAGACAACTTAGACTGGCTTCTTGCAGAGGACGCTGGGTTTCAGACTGCATTAGCGGACTTCCACGGTAATATTTCCATTCACTTCCCGAAACATAAACTCTGGGCGGAAATAGGAAATCTACCCCTGATGGCCACGCGTCGCTGCAAACTACGACCAGTAAATGGAGTCACAGTCTTCACTGATGCATCTGGACGATCGAAAAAAGCCATCGTGACATGGAAGAACCCTGCCACAGGACAATGGGACAATAAGGTACAAACCTTGGACCAAGGTTCTGTACAGGTTTTAGAACTAGCAGCTATCCGCATGGCATTTGAATTGTTCCATGATCAACCTATGAATGTTGTCACAGATTCTCACTATGCAGCAGGGTTGGTCTCACGTCTCGAAGCCTCCTTCCTTCGAGATGTCACTAATCCTCACTTATTTACAGAAATTCGTACCATATGGTTTCTTATCAACCACAGAAAATTTGATTTTTACATAATGCACACTCGGTCACACACAGAACTTCCAGGACCCATAGCAGAGGGCAATCAAAAAGCTGATGCAACTGCTATGGCAACTACAGTTCCCAAAATTCTGGAACAGGCTAAAGTCTCACACCAGTTCTTCCACCAAAATGCACGTTCATTAAAGAGACAATTCCAAATTACAATAAACCAGACCAGAGACATAATTATGTCATGCTCTGACTGCCAGCGAATTACCCCCATGCCAGCTAAGGAAGGGGTTAATCCCAGGGGCATAACAGCCAATGAAATCTGGCAGACAGACCTTACACATATAGCTGAATTCGGTAAACTAAAATATGTCCATGTTACAGTAGACATGTATTCCAGATACATTAATGCAACAGCACACACGGGAGAAAAAGCCAAAGACGTTATCAGACACTGGCTCAGTTGTTTCGCAATCCTAGGAATTCCAAAAACCATAAAAACCGACAATGGCCCTGTTTATTGTTCTGAAAAAATCAAAACATTTCTCACAGATTGGGGAATGCTCCATTCCATAGGTATACCGCATTCACCCACAGGACAAGCGATTGTAGAAAGAGCTCACCGTACACTAAAAGAAATGCTTCAAAGACAAAAAAGAGGGGAGTCGGTATATAGCCCCCAGGAACGCTTACGGAAAGCGTCATATGTTCTAAATTTCTTAAACTGTGATGATACAGACCATAGCAGGTATGAACGCCAACAGAAAACTCAAATACTTTCATCTTCCAAACCACCAGTTATGATCAAAGATCTAATATCTGGGCAATGGTCAGGACCAGTAGATCTCATAACATGGGGAAGGGGATATGCCTGTGTATCCAAGGGTACCAAATTACAATGGGTCCCTTCTAGATGTGTCAGGCCTTATATTAGCCCTCCACCACAACAGGAGCAACCACCAGAAGAAATAAGTGAAGGATTTGGATTAGAAGAAACACGACCAACAATAGTAAACACATCACACAGTGGGGAGAAAAAAAAAAAAAAAAAGGGGGAAAAGAGATATGGGTCTGTTCCCTATGTGTGTAAATCTACATTAACATTTCCTTAAAACAGGGAGAATCACAAAGAAGCAGTAAATGATACAACAGAACCAAAAGAAACATATAAACAGTAACCAATGCAGAACCAAAAGAAACACATAAACAGTAACCAATACAGAATCAAAACTCCATGAGTCAAACACAATAAAGGGTTTAAGAGTGCATTGTAAGGAGAGAATGAAACGGTGGCCACCGGAGTATGAATGAGAAAGTTGAGTGGACGCATGTATATGTGTGTGAAAGCAAGTACACTTTATAGCAAGACATCTTAAACACTACTTCAGACAACACCACCTCAGACACAACATCTACAACCCAACACATTTCCCTTTTAAATAAAGATGATGCCATTACACAAAGTCACCCTCAGATAAAAGGTTATCCACACCTACAAACCCTGGGTAATTTGAGATTGCTTGAATATTGCACGAACCAATAAAGTTGTCAACAGTTCAATAAAGGCCTTGTGACGATAGGCCCTGTTTTTTATAATTAGTTGAAATAAGATTGGTTCTAATAAGAATGTTAAAAACATAGTGTTTCTCAACTTGTTAATAAAAAGAGGAGGGAGATGTGGCAGGAAGAATGTAGCAATGAACCATGGGAGTTGTGGTCTCCCGGGTTCTCAGACAATATTTGATTGTCATTGGTTAGAGGGTCACGTGACATGTTCAGGCGTGGTATTTAAACCTGGGCAGTTTGAATAAACGGTAATTCTGCTCTGGCACTTGTTCGTGTCAGAGTGGGGTTCGTGCCTTGAACAGCACCTCAGGGAAGCCCCAGCATTACTGCTGTCTCTATGACACAATGGGAGGCCCGACATTCCATCCCTGGAGACGCTCCAAGAGGAGCATCCAGACCTGTGTCCAGTCAACAGAAGCGACCGGCCACCGAGCGTGACTGACCATGGCCCTGTCAGCTCTGTGGCGCCGCTCTGTGAGCTGGAGATCAGCCCTGACCCGGCTCGTGCAGCTCTTCCGCTCCCCCCAAAGCTCCGGCACCAAAGGTGAGGACAGAGCCTGACCCCGAAAGCCCCGCAGTGCACGGTGGGGACATTCACAGCCCTTCCTCCCCTGCACCTCGCCCTCCTCCTCCTCCTCCTCAGTCCTCTCAGCGCCTGATGGCCCCAGCTCGGGATGTGACTTCCAGGCTTTGCTCTTTCTCACAGGCTCAGCCAACCTGCCTCCACCAGCCCCACTGGCAAGCAGCCCTGGCGTTGCTGTAACATCCAACACTGCCCGGGGGGGGCCCCAGGGCAGTGGGAAGCCCCTGGCTGGGGCAGACCAACGTGCCCCCCAGGGTCAACTGCAGCCCTACCACCATCAGGGGAGAGCAGTGGCCCCGGTCCCAGCAGCGCGGCACAGCCAGCGCAGCCCTGCCAGCTCAGCCAACCCCTCCGGGACACCCCTGGGCAGTGGCAGCCCCCCAGACGGGAGCACCCCCATGGATGTGGACGTCACCCCGGCACTTAACATCAGCCTGGCCAGTGACGTCTCCATGGAGGAGGACGCCCCCCGCGGCTGCGACCTCTCACTGGCCACCGACGTCCCCATGGAGGAGGACACCGCCCGCGGCTGCGACCTCTCGCTGGCCAGCGACGTCTCCATGGAGGAGGACGCCCCCCGAGGCTGCGACCTCTCGCTGGCCAGCGATGTCGCCATGGAGGAGGACACCTCCCCGCCCAGGCACACCACCGCCAGCCACTCAGCCGCACCCCAGCTCCAAGCCACCAGGGAGCCTGGGGTGACTCCAACCAGCCGCGCTCTGCTGAGTGGGAAGGTCCTGCCGCAGGGGACTCAGGGGCACTTGGCTTCCTCCCCGGGGGCTGCAGGGACCAGCCAGGATGGTGGCAGCAGCGTCCCCGCGCCCACGGACCGCGGCGACACCAAGCTGGAAAGGCGCGGGGCGAAGAGGAAGGGGGGCTCTGAGCCAGGGCCTGCCATCAAGATCAAGGCTCCCGCAGCCGGGGCTGGGGCAGGAAGATTGGCTTAGGCCTGTTAAAGGGATAGGTCGTTTGGGGACCTATCCCTGTTTGAGGGATAGGTCGTTTGGGGACCTATCCCAGGTTGAGGCATAGATCGTTTGGGGATCTATGCCAGTTGGAGGGATAGATCGTTTGGGGATCTATCCCAGCGGGAGGGAGGGAGGGTGTTTATGTGGGGAAGATGTAGATAGAGATGTAGGGAAGATGTAGAGATAGATGTAGACGTAGATGTCGGTGGACAGAAATTGTGTGAACAATTTCAGTTGCATTTCTGAGACCTTCCCCTTGGCATGGCTGGGTGCAGAGAGTAAAAAATACTGCGCCACTTCTATGGCGCAGGCCTTGTGCCTAGGTGAAGGAGGAGTTGTTCTGGCAGGAAAACAAGGCTTATGGACACCTGCTGATATCCAATTAGTACTGTACACCACAGTATGTTTGCCTTATGTATCCAATGTAACCTGGGGAAGAACCACATGTCTGTGTGTCGCAGGCAGCATATGAGCTGTCTGTCCTCTAATAAAGCGGACATTTTTGCCAATCCTGTTGATTTGTGTGCATTTCTGTCTGACCCCCTCCGCCGTTCCGTAGATATAGTTAACAGTTTTCTTCTGGTTACGGAAGAAAAGATTTTATTCCAACACCTGCCTGTGTCTGCCTGCAATGGGGAGGGAGTGCAGGGTGGCCCCAGCAAATGGCAGCAAGCAGATCCAGCAAGGCCCAAAGGGCACCAAGGGCACCCAAAGGGCACCCCGGGCCTGAGTCACTGCCAGAGGTGCAGGCTCTCACGCAGGGTCACTCCCCTGTCCCCTTCGCCTGGGGAAGCAGCCCTTTGGCGTGGCAGCCAGGACACATGGGTCCCGTGCAGGACTCGCGCAGACGGCCCCACGCCCAAAGCAGCCCTGAGCAGAGCCTGGGCACCATCCTGCCGCTCTGGGGCTTTGGAAGGCTGCTCCCAGTGAGCCCACCGTGTCCCCGGTCACCCCAGCGCAGCCCCAGACAGGGCTCCTCCGGGCTGCCCTGGGGCTGCATTGGACAGGGCCCATAAGGGAGAGGGAAGAATGCGCTGGCAACCACATGCGGGGCCTCACAGGAGCCCAGGGAGACGACATCCGTAGATCTCGGGGAGGTGACACTCGGAAGGTCTCGACCTCTGTCTTGGGGGGGATGGCGAGCCACTCAGGAGTTGATGGGTCAGGATCAAAGGGCGGGCAGGCTGGGAATGGGCACACTGCTGTGGGGGTTTGCTCCAGGCCTCCTGAGCAGGAGCAAGATGGGGAGGAGACCTCTACAGGCAGCTTGAAGCAGCCTCCAGGTCACAGTCCCTGCTTCTCGTGGAGACTTCAACTGCCCTGGTGCTTTCCCCGGAGGGTGGTCGGGCACTGGAACGGGCTGCCCAGGGCAGTGGTCACGGCCCCAAGGCTGCCAGAGCTCAAGGAGCGTTTGGACAACGCTCTCAGGCACACGGTGGGATGGCTGTGCTGTCCTGCACAGGGCCAGGAGTTGGACTGGGCGACCCTTGTGGGTCCCTTCCAAGGCAGGATGTTATGTGATTCGAGCTCTTTGGTTAAGCCTTCCTCTGGCCAGGAAGAGCTGGCAAAGCTGTTGGGGGTGGGGCAGAAGAAGGGAAGTGTGGCAGGAAGAATGTAGCAATGAACCATGGGAGTTGTGGTCTCCCGGGTTCTCAGACAATATTTGATTGTCATTGGTTAGAGGGTCACGTGACATGTTCAGGCGTGGTATTTAAACCTAGGCAGTTTGAATAAATGGTATTTCTGCTCTGGCTCTTGTTCGTGTCAGAGTGGGGTTCGTGCCTTGAACAGCACCTCAAATGGAGCCCGAACAGGGTCTTCAGCAGGTTACCGGCAACCAGGAGCAGAAGCTCTGGGGAACCTGTCCGGGGGTGTCCATATCGCCAAAACCAAAAGGAAGAAAAGAAAGAATTCAGCGCGCTGGGTTACCTCTGCAAAAAGGAACAAAAAAGGAAGAAAAAAGGACCAGAAGAAAGGACAACAGAGCTTCCGCACAGAGGTAACCAAAAATTGGTGAATATGGGAGGGTGGTTTACCCGTCAGGAGGGAATTACTCCAAAAATCAAACAAACAGCAGAAGCTGTCTCTCAACTTTTACAAGAACAACCATAGAAGAAAGTAAGTTATGGGACTTGTTATATTGGATTTCGTTGCCTGAACCTGCATTCCCTCTGACTGGACCTTGTCAAGTGTCATCTTGGAGGAAAATAGGGAACAAAATTATTGAAAAAGCCAGTGAGGGAAAAACAGACGCCCTCAAGAATTTGGCTACATGGAAAGACATTATGATAGCCTTGAATAAGCACTACAGAAAGGCAAATGCACCGGGGAGAGTGGACTTCCCCCCCCTTCACTCCTTTCCCCTCAACCCCCTCCCCTTCAACCCCAGCCCCCCCACCGACCGAGTGGGGCAGGGGGGGAATGCACGTTGGTCAGGGGGGATGAGGGGGAGGGGGAGCCCTTGGGGGGAACAGTGCAGTGGCAGCGTGTGGTGTGAAGGAGCATGGCTTGGGGGCTGGCAGCATGAGCATGGCAGCCGGGGGGGATGCTGGCTTTATGCCAGCGCCCATGGCTGCAGCTGAGACCATGCCATACAGAGCAGCAAGCAGTGCTGTTGGAGCCGAGGACCATTACAGAGCAGCGCCGACCCCTGGACCGTTACGGGGCGACCGTGACACGGTGGTTGCACAGTCAATGTGCAGAAGGAGAGTGGCACCGGAGGCACTGCCATGTTGCCCCTGCCGTGTGCCGGAAGTGAAGCCGCCACCCCCAGGTTCAGGCATTTCGCCGGGAAGGGGGGAGGATGACTGTGACGGACAAATAGACAGCGAGTCTATAGAGGACACAGAAGAGAATCTGCTAGCTCCCTTTAGCCAGGGCGCTCCACTAACACCCTTTGGCTGCGCAGCGGCCATGAGACCGCTGCAGAACAACCACGCAGCAACATGGATGCAGCAAGCTTACTCCGGCCGTGAGGCGGAAGTGAAAGTGCCTCTTCCGTCACCACCAGTTCAACCAACTCACAACAAATGCACAACAGTTAAAGCATCACTGTGGCTCTCCTACCCAGAAACCAACCCACAGCCCTCACCAGCCTCAGAACAGCTTCTATGCCGAAGATGGCCTGATGGAGGAGGAAGAAGAGATATTGACTCCCTAGAAAGCTTAGCTGAGCTGTGGCAAACTGAACTCAGTGAGACAAGAGAACCAGAAAAAGGACAAGCAGTTTTGAATCCTGCAAAAGAGGAAGAACAGCAAACATGGCTACGGCTACTACTTCAGCTCGAGGAAGAAGATGTAGACTGGGAAAGCACACAGAACATCTGCCTACCCAAGCCCAGACCATCAGCAAAGTCAAAGCTACCAACGTTGAAGTGGACAGCACGTGTACTGACGGCGTTGCTGGCAATGACAGTGGTTGGTTTTGTACTGCGAGAATTTCAGCTGGGACAACACCATCCACCTCCTGACAGAACCAACAACCTAGAGGTAGCATTGCAAAACACAGTAGACATACAGCTATCAACTACCATGTTTAATTTTCTAAGTCACAGAAGGACAACTTTACTAATTGACAGATGATCTGCTATTATAAAAAGTTCTTTTGTGTTACAGAGGGTAAGAATAATAATAAGAGGGGCCCCAAATCAAGTATTTACTTCTCACTATTTTAAAATGCTGTTAGACAAGATGCCATACACAACATGGAAAGCCAAACTTAAACAAGTAGCAAACAAACAACCAGTTACAATTTCAACTGCAGAAACACATAACTCTTTATACACAGTCACTGCAAGAGCCTTGAGAAAGCAAAACAAACAAAACCTTCACACAACACAAGCCCAAAGATGCTCCACAAAGTTGCAACATACAGCAATACACACCTCTAGATCTACTCAAAACACAAACATGCATAAATTGACCTATACCCAAATTGAACAATTAGAATGGGAGGCAAAGACAGGAATATCAAACATCCTGATAGCAGCAAAACACGGGACTGAACTACAATCCACCTTGACTGCCTTAACTGACGCCATCCAAAAAGCAGGTCTGCAGCTTGCCCCAGAAAAAATTCAACGCACCCAACCTTGGACCTACCTCGGATGGAGGATCACTCACCAGGAAATCATGCCACAACCAGTGACTTTCAAAGTAACGGACACTATGACCCTGAATGATTTGCAAGGGCTTTTAGGAGCCATTAACTGGCTGAGGCCTGTCTTGGGCATCACAACAGAGGAATTGCACCCCCTCTTCGAGCTACTTAAAGGCGACCCAACTCTCACATCTATTCGATCCCTAACCCCAGAAGCAAAACAAGCTCTGGAAGTATGCTCCCAAGCTGTCGAAAACAGGCAAAGCAGACGACAACCCCCTGACCTGCACATTCGCCTCGCCATCATATCCAGCAAGTTCCAACCTTTTGCTGTCCTTTTCCAATGGGATCAGGCAGAATCTGACCCTTTGAGAATTCTAGAATGGTTATTTCTTCCCCACTCTCCACCTAAGACTGTTTGGACCGTTAATGACATGCTTGCTAAGCTCATTATGAAAGGTAGAGGACATCTGCAGGAGATGGATGGAAGGGATCCTGAGACGATCTACATTCCAGCCACAAAAGACAACTTAGACTGGCTTCTTGCAGAGGACGCTGGGTTTCAGACTGCATTAGCGGACTTCCACGGTAATATTTCCATTCACTTCCCGAAACATAAACTCTGGGCGGAAATAGGAAATCTACCCCTGATGGCCACGCGTCGCTGCAAACTACGACCAGTAAATGGAGTCACAGTCTTCACTGATGCATCTGGACGATCGAAAAAAGCCATCGTGACATGGAAGAACCCTGCCACAGGACAATGGGACAATAAGGTACAAACCTTGGACCAAGGTTCTGTACAGGTTTTAGAACTAGCAGCTATCCGCATGGCATTTGAATTGTTCCATGATCAACCTATGAATGTTGTCACAGATTCTCACTATGCAGCAGGGTTGGTCTCACGTCTCGAAGCCTCCTTCCTTCGAGATGTCACTAATCCTCACTTATTTACAGAAATTCGTACCATATGGTTTCTTATCAACCACAGAAAATTTGATTTTTACATAATGCACACTCGGTCACACACAGAACTTCCAGGACCCATAGCAGAGGGCAATCAAAAAGCTGATGCAACTGCTATGGCAACTACAGTTCCCAAAATTCTGGAACAGGCTAAAGTCTCACACCAGTTCTTCCACCAAAATGCACGTTCATTAAAGAGACAATTCCAAATTACAATAAACCAGACCAGAGACATAATTATGTCATGCTCTGACTGCCAGCGAATTACCCCCATGCCAGCTAAGGAAGGGGTTAATCCCAGGGGCATAACAGCCAATGAAATCTGGCAGACAGACCTTACACATATAGCTGAATTCGGTAAACTAAAATATGTCCATGTTACAGTAGACATGTATTCCAGATACATTAATGCAACAGCACACACGGGAGAAAAAGCCAAAGACGTTATCAGACACTGGCTCAGTTGTTTCGCAATCCTAGGAATTCCAAAAACCATAAAAACCGACAATGGCCCTGCTTATTGTTCTGAAAAAATCAAAACATTTCTCACAGATTGGGGAATGCTCCATTCCATAGGTATACCGCATTCACCCACAGGACAAGCGATTGTAGAAAGAGCTCACCGTACACTAAAAGAAATGCTTCAAAGACAAAAAAGAGGGGAGTCGGTATATAGCCCCCAGGAACGCTTACGGAAAGCGTCATATGTTCTAAATTTCTTAAACTGTGATGATACAGACCATAGCAGGTATGAACGCCAACAGAAAACTCAAATACTTTCATCTTCCAAACCACCAGTTATGATCAAAGATCTAATATCTGGGCAATGGTCAGGACCAGTAGATCTCATAACATGGGGAAGGGGATATGCCTGTGTATCCAAGGGTACCAAATTACAATGGGTCCCTTCTAGATGTGTCAGGCCTTATATTAGCCCTCCACCACAACAGGAGCAACCACCAGAAGAAATAAGTGAAGGATTTGGATTAGAAGAAACACGACCAACAATAGTAAACACATCACACAGTGGGGAGAAAAAAAAAAAAAAAAAGGGGGAAAAGAGATATGGGTCTGTTCCCTATGTGTGTAAATCTACATTAACATTTCCTTAAAACAGGGATAATCACAAAGAAGCAGTAAATGATACAACAGAACCAAAAGAAACATATAAACAGTAACCAATGCAGAACCAAAAGAAACACATAAACAGTAACCAATACAGAATCAAAACTCCATGAGTCAAACACAATAAAGGGTTTAAGAGTGCATTGTAAGGAGAGAATGAAACGGTGGCCACCGGAGTATGAATGAGAAAGTTGAGTGGACGCATGTATATGTGTGTGAAAGCAAGTACACTTTATAGCAAGACATCTTAAACACTACTTCAGACAACACCACCTCAGACACAACATCTACAACCCAACACATTTCCCTTTTAAATAAAGATGATGCCATTACACAAAGTCACCCTCAGATAAAAGGTTATCCACACCTACAAACCCTGGGTAATTTGAGATTGCTTGAATATTGCACGAACCAATAAAGTTGTCAACAGTTCAATAAAGGCCTTGTGACGATAGGCCCTGTTTTTTATAATTAGTTGAAATAAGATTGGTTCTAATAAGAATGTTAAAAACATAGTGTTTCTCAACTTGTTAATAAAAAGAGGAGGGAGATGTGGCAGGAAGAATGTAGCAATGAACCATGGGAGTTGTGGTCTCCCGGGTTCTCAGACAATATTTGATTGTCATTGGTTAGAGGGTCACGTGACATGTTCAGGCGTGGTATTTAAACCTGGGCAGTTTGAATAAACGGTAATTCTGCTCTGGCACTTGTTCGTGTCAGAGTGGGGTTCGTGCCTTGAACAGCACCTCAGGGAAGCCCCAGCATTACTGCTGTCTCTATGACACAATGGGAGGCCCGACATTCCATCCCTGGAGACGCTCCAAGAGGAGCATCCAGACCTGTGTCCAGTCAACAGAAGCGACCGGCCACCGAGCGTGACTGACCATGGCCCTGTCAGCTCTGTGGCGCCGCTCTGTGAGCTGGAGATCAGCCCTGACCCGGCTCGTGCAGCTCTTCCGCTCCCCCCAAAGCTCCGGCACCAAAGGTGAGGACAGAGCCTGACCCCGAAAGCCCCGCAGTGCACGGTGGGGACATTCACAGCCCTTCCTCCCCTGCACCTCGCCCTCCTCCTCCTCCTCCTCAGTCCTCTCAGCGCCTGATGGCCCCAGCTCGGGATGTGACTTCCAGGCTTTGCTCTTTCTCACAGGCTCAGCCAACCTGCCTCCACCAGCCCCACTGGCAAGCAGCCCTGGCGTTGCTGTAACATCCAACACTGCCCGGGGGGGGCCCCAGGGCAGTGGGAAGCCCCTGGCTGGGGCAGACCAACGTGCCCCCCAGGGTCAACTGCAGCCCTACCACCATCAGGGGAGAGCAGTGGCCCCGGTCCCAGCAGCGTGGCACAGCCAGCGCAGCCCTGCCAGCTCAGCCAACCCCTCCGGGACACCCCTGGGCAGTGGCAGCCCCCCAGACGGGAGCACCCCCATGGATGTGGACGTCACCCCGGCACTTAACATCAGCCTGGCCAGTGACGTCTCCATGGAGGAGGACGCCCCCCGCGGCTGCGACCTCTCACTGGCCACCGACGTCCCCATGGAGGAGGACACCGCCCGCGGCTGTGACCTCTCGCTGGCCAGCGACGTCTCCATGGAGGAGGACGCCCCCCGAGGCTGCGACCTCTCGCTGGCCAGCGATGTCGCCATGGAGGAGGACACCTCCCCGCCCAGGCACACCACCGCCAGCCACTCAGCCGCACCCCAGCTCCAAGCCACCAGGGAGCCTGGGGTGACTCCAACCAGCCGCGCTCTGCTGAGTGGGAAGGTCCTGCCGCAGGGGACTCAGGGGCACTTGGTTTCCTCCCCGGGGGCTGCAGGGACCAGCCAGGATGGTGGCAGCAGCGTCCCCGCGCCCACGAACAGTGGAGACGCCAAGCTGGAAAGGCGGGGGGCGAAGAGGAAGGGGGGCTCTGAGCCAGGGCCTGCCATCAAGATCAAGGCTCCCGCAGCCGGGGCTGGGGCAGGAAGATTGGCTTAGGCCTGTTAAAGGGATAGGTCGTTTGGGGACCTATCCCTGTTTGAGGGATAGGTCGTTTGGGGACCTATCCCAGGTTGAGGCATAGATCGTTTGGGGATCTATGCCAGTTGGAGGGATAGATCGTTTGGGGATCTATCCCAGCGGGAGGGAGGGAGGGTGTTTATGTGGGGAAGATGTAGATAGAGATGTAGGGAAGATGTAGAGATAGATGTAGACGTAGATGTCGGTGGACAGAAATTGTGTGAACAATTTCAGTTGCATTTCTGAGACCTTCCCCTTGGCATGGCTGGGTGCAGAGAGTAAAAAATACTGCGCCACTTCTATGGCGCAGGCCTTGTGCCAAGGTGAAGGAGGAGTTGTTCTGGCAGGAAAACAAGGCTTATGGACACCTGCTGATATCCAATTAGTACTGTACACCACAGTATGTTTGCCTTATGTATCCAATGTAACCTGGGGAAGAACCACATGTCTGTGTGTCGCAGGCAGCATATGAGCTGTCTGTCCTCTAATAAAGCGGACATTTTTGCCAATCCTGTTGATTTGTGTGCATTTCTGTCTGACCCCCTCCGCCGTTCCGTAGATATAGTTAACAGTTTTCTTCTGGTTACGGAAGAAAAGATTTTATTCCAACACCTGCCTGTGTCTGCCTGCAATGGGGAGGGAGTGCAGGGTGGCCCCAGCAAATGGCAGCAAGCAGATCCAGCAAGGCCCAAAGGGCACCAAGGGCACCCAAAGGGCACCCCGGGCCTGAGTCACTGCCAGAGGTGCAGGCTCTCACGCAGGGTCACTCCCCTGTCCCCTTCGCCTGGGGAAGCAGCCCTTTGGCGTGGCAGCCAGGACACATGGGTCCCGTGCAGGACTCGCGCAGACGGCCCCACGCCCAAAGCAGCCCTGAGCAGAGCCTGGGCACCATCCTGCCGCTCTGGGGCTTTGGAAGGCTGCTCCCAGTGAGCCCACCGTGTCCCCGGTCACCCCAGCGCAGCCCCAGACAGGGCTCCTCCGGGCTGCCCTGGGGCTGCATTGGACAGGGCCCATAAGGGAGAGGGAAGAATGCGCTGGCAACCACATGCGGGGCCTCACAGGAGCCCAGGGAGACGACATCCGTAGATCTCGGGGAGGTGACACTCGGAAGGTCTCGACCTCTGTCTTGGGGGGGATGGCGAGCCACTCAGGAGTTGATGGGTCAGGATCAAAGGGCGGGCAGGCTGGGAATGGGCACACTGCTGTGGGGGTTTGCTCCAGGCCTCCTGAGCAGGAGCAAGATGGGGAGGAGACCTCTACAGGCAGCTTGAAGCAGCCTCCAGGTCACAGTCCCTGCTTCTCGTGGAGACTTCAACTGCCCTGGTGCTTTCCCCGGAGGGTGGTCGGGCACTGGAACGGGCTGCCCAGGGCAGTGGTCACGGCCACAAGGCTGCCAGAGCTCAAGGAGCGTTTGGACAACGCTCTCAGGCACACGGTGGGATGGCTGTGCTGTCCTGCACAGGGCCAGGAGTTGGACTGGGCGACCCTTGTGGGTCCCTTCCAAGGCAGGATGTTATGTGATTCGAGCTCTTTGGTTAAGCCTTCCTCTGGCCAGGAAGAGCTGGCAAAGCTGTTGGGGGTGGGGCAGAAGAAGGGAAGTGTGGCAGGAAGAATGTAGCAATGAACCATGGGAGTTGTGGTCTCCCGGGTTCTCAGACAATATTTGATTGTCATTGGTTAGAGGGTCACGTGACATGTTCAGGCGTGGTATTTAAACCTAGGCAGTTTGAATAAATGGTATTTCTGCTCTGGCTCTTGTTCGTGTCAGAGTGGGGTTCGTGCCTTGAACAGCACCTCAAATGGAGCCCGAACAGGGTCTTCAGCAGGTTACCGGCAACCAGGAGCAGAAGCTCTGGGGAACCTGTCCGGGGGTGTCCATATCGCCAAAACCAAAAGGAAGAAAAGAAAGAATTCAGCGCGCTGGGTTACCTCTGCAAAAAGGAACAAAAAAGGAAGAAAAAAGGACCAGAAGAAAGGACAACAGAGCTTCCGCACAGAGGTAACCAAAAATTGGTGAATATGGGAGGGTGGTTTACCCGTCAGGAGGGAATTACTCCAAAAATCAAACAAACAGCAGAAGCTGTCTCTCAACTTTTACAAGAACAACCATAGAAGAAAGTAAGTTATGGGACTTGTTATATTGGATTTCGTTGCCTGAACCTGCATTCCCTCTGACTGGACCTTGTCAAGTGTCATCTTGGAGGAAAATAGGGAACAAAATTATTGAAAAAGCCAGTGAGGGAAAAACAGACGCCCTCAAGAATTTGGCTACATGGAAAGACATTATGATAGCCTTGAATAAGCACTACAGAAAGGCAAATGCACCGGGGAGAGTGGACTTCCCCCCCCTTCACTCCTTTCCCCTCAACCCCCCCCCCTTCAACCCCAGCCCCCCCACCGACCGAGTGGGGCAGGGGGGGAATGCACGTTGGTCAGGGGGGATGAGGGGGAGGGGGAGCCCTTGGGGGGAACAGTGCAGTGGCAGCGTGTGGTGTGAAGGAGCATGGCTTGGGGGCTGGCAGCATGAGCATGGCAGCCGGGGGGGATGCTGGCTTTATGCCAGCGCCCATGGCTGCAGCTGAGACCATGCCATACAGAGCAGCAAGCAGTGCTGTTGGAGCCGAGGACCATTACAGAGCAGCGCCGACCCCTGGACCGTTACGGGGCGACCGTGACACGGTGGTTGCACAGTCAATGTGCAGAAGGAGAGTGGCACCGGAGGCACCGCCATGTTGCCCCTGCCGTGTGCCGGAAGTGAAGCCGCCACCCCCAGGTTCAGGCATTTCGCCGGGAAGGGGGGAGGATGACTGTGACGGACAAATAGACAGCGAGTCTATAGAGGACACAGAAGAGAATCTGCTAGCTCCCTTTAGCCAGGGCGCTCCACTAACACCCTTTGGCTGCGCAGCGGCCATGAGACCGCTGCAGAACAACCACGCAGCAACATGGATGCAGCAAGCTTACTCCGGCCGTGAGGCGGAAGTGAAAGTGCCTCTTCCGTCACCACCAGTTCAACCAACTCACAACAAATGCACAACAGTTAAAGCATCACTGTGGCTCTCCTACCCAGAAACCAACCCACAGCCCTCACCAGCCTCAGAACAGCTTCTATGCCGAAGATGGCCTGATGGAGGAGGAAGAAGAGATATTGACTCCCTAGAAAGCTTAGCTGAGCTGTGGCAAACTGAACTCAGTGAGACAAGAGAACCAGAAAAAGGACAAGCAGTTTTGAATCCTGCAAAAGAGGAAGAACAGCAAACATGGCTACGGCTACTACTTCAGCTCGAGGAAGAAGATGTAGACTGGGAAAGCACACAGAACATCTGCCTACCCAAGCCCAGACCATCAGCAAAGTCAAAGCTACCAACGTTGAAGTGGACAGCACGTGTACTGACGGCGTTGCTGGCAATGACAGTGGTTGGTTTTGTACTGCGAGAATTTCAGCTGGGACAACACCATCCACCTCCTGACAGAACCAACAACCTAGAGGTAGCATTGCAAAACACAGTAGACATACAGCTATCAACTACCATGTTTAATTTTCTAAGTCACAGAAGGACAACTTTACTAATTGACAGATGATCTGCTATTATAAAAAGTTCTTTTGTGTTACAGAGGGTAAGAATAATAATAAGAGGGGCCCCAAATCAAGTATTTACTTCTCACTATTTTAAAATGCTGTTAGACAAGATGCCATACACAACATGGAAAGCCAAACTTAAACAAGTAGCAAACAAACAACCAGTTACAATTTCAACTGCAGAAACACATAACTCTTTATACACAGTCACTGCAAGAGCCTTGAGAAAGCAAAACAAACAAAACCTTCACACAACACAAGCCCAAAGATGCTCCACAAAGTTGCAACATACAGCAATACACACCTCTAGATCTACTCAAAACACAAACATGCATAAATTGACCTATACCCAAATTGAACAATTAGAATGGGAGGCAAAGACAGGAATATCAAACATCCTGATAGCAGCAAAACACGGGACTGAACTACAATCCACCTTGACTGCCTTAACTGACGCCATCCAAAAAGCAGGTCTGCAGCTTGCCCCAGAAAAAATTCAACGCACCCAACCTTGGACCTACCTCGGATGGAGGATCACTCACCAGGAAATCATGCCACAACCAGTGACTTTCAAAGTAACGGACACTATGACCCTGAATGATTTGCAAGGGCTTTTAGGAGCCATTAACTGGCTGAGGCCTGTCTTGGGCATCACAACAGAGGAATTGCACCCCCTCTTCGAGCTACTTAAAGGCGACCCAACTCTCACATCTATTCGATCCCTAACCCCAGAAGCAAAACAAGCTCTGGAAGTATGCTCCCAAGCTGTCGAAAACAGGCAAAGCAGACGACAACCCCCTGACCTGCACATTCGCCTCGCCATCATATCCAGCAAGTTCCAACCTTTTGCTGTCCTTTTCCAATGGGATCAGGCAGAATCTGACCCTTTGAGAATTCTAGAATGGTTATTTCTTCCCCACTCTCCACCTAAGACTGTTTGGACCGTTAATGACATGCTTGCTAAGCTCATTATGAAAGGTAGAGGACATCTGCAGGAGATGGATGGAAGGGATCCTGAGACGATCTACATTCCAGCCACAAAAGACAACTTAGACTGGCTTCTTGCAGAGGACGCTGGGTTTCAGACTGCATTAGCGGACTTCCACGGTAATATTTCCATTCACTTCCCGAAACATAAACTCTGGGCGGAAATAGGAAATCTACCCCTGATGGCCACGCGTCGCTGCAAACTACGACCAGTAAATGGAGTCACAGTCTTCACTGATGCATCTGGACGATCGAAAAAAGCCATCGTGACATGGAAGAACCCTGCCACAGGACAATGGGACAATAAGGTACAAACCTTGGACCAAGGTTCTGTACAGGTTTTAGAACTAGCAGCTATCCGCATGGCATTTGAATTGTTCCATGATCAACCTATGAATGTTGTCACAGATTCTCACTATGCAGCAGGGTTGGTCTCACGTCTCGAAGCCTCCTTCCTTCGAGATGTCACTAATCCTCACTTATTTACAGAAATTCGTACCATATGGTTTCTTATCAACCACAGAAAATTTGATTTTTACATAATGCACACTCGGTCACACACAGAACTTCCAGGACCCATAGCAGAGGGCAATCAAAAAGCTGATGCAACTGCTATGGCAACTACAGTTCCCAAAATTCTGGAACAGGCTAAAGTCTCACACCAGTTCTTCCACCAAAATGCACGTTCATTAAAGAGACAATTCCAAATTACAATAAACCAGACCAGAGACATAATTATGTCATGCTCTGACTGCCAGCGAATTACCCCCATGCCAGCTAAGGAAGGGGTTAATCCCAGGGGCATAACAGCCAATGAAATCTGGCAGACAGACCTTACACATATAGCTGAATTCGGTAAACTAAAATATGTCCATGTTACAGTAGACATGTATTCCAGATACATTAATGCAACAGCACACACGGGAGAAAAAGCCAAAGACGTTATCAGACACTGGCTCAGTTGTTTCGCAATCCTAGGAATTCCAAAAACCATAAAAACCGACAATGGCCCTGCTCATTGTTCTGAAAAAATCAAAACATTTCTCACAGATTGGGGAATGCTCCATTCCATAGGTATACCGCATTCACCCACAGGACAAGCGATTGTAGAAAGAGCTCACCGTACACTAAAAGAAATGCTTCAAAGACAAAAAAGAGGGGAGTCGGTATATAGCCCCCAGGAACGCTTACGGAAAGCGTCATATGTTCTAAATTTCTTAAACTGTGATGATACAGACCATAGCAGGTATGAACGCCAACAGAAAACTCAAATACTTTCATCTTCCAAACCACCAGTTATGATCAAAGATCTAATATCTGGGCAATGGTCAGGACCAGTAGATCTCATAACATGGGGAAGGGGATATGCCTGTGTATCCAAGGGTACCAAATTACAATGGGTCCCTTCTAGATGTGTCAGGCCTTATATTAGCCCTCCACCACAACAGGAGCAACCACCAGAAGAAATAAGTGAAGGATTTGGATTAGAAGAAACACGACCAACAATAGTAAACACATCACACAGTGGGGAGAAAAAAAAAAAAAAAAAGGGGGAAAAGAGATATGGGTCTGTTCCCTATGTGTGTAAATCTACATTAACATTTCCTTAAAACAGGGAGAATCACAAAGAAGCAGTAAATGATACAACAGAACCAAAAGAAACATATAAACAGTAACCAAGGCAGAACCAAAAGAAACACATAAACAGTAACCAATACAGAACCAAAACTCCATGAGTCAAACACAATAAAGGGTTTAAGAGTGCATGTGTAAGGAGAGAATGAAACGGTGGCCACCAGAGTATGAATGAGAAAGTTGAGTGGACGCATGTATGTGTGTGTGAAAGCAAGTACACTTTATAGCAAGACATCTTAAACACTACTTCAGACAACACCACCTCAGACACAACATCTACAACCCAACACATTTCCCTTTTAAATAAAGATGATGCCATTACACAAAGTCACCCTCAGATAAAAGGTTATCCACACCTACAAACCCTGGGTAATTTGAGATTGCTTGAATATTGCACGAACCAATAAAGTTGTCAACAGTTCAATAAAGGCCTTGTGACGATAGGCCCTGTTTTTTATAATTAGTTGAAATAAGATTGGTTCTAATAAGAATGTTAAAAACATAGTGTTTCTCAACTTGTTAATAAAAAGAGGAGGGAGATGTGGCAGGAAGAATGTAGCAATGAACCATGGGAGTTGTGGTCTCCCGGGTTCTCAGACAATATTTGATTGTCATTGGTTAGAGGGTCACGTGACATGTTCAGGTGTGGTATTTAAACCTGGGCAGTTTGAATAAACGGTAATTCTGCTCTGGCACTTGTTCGTGTCAGAGTGGGGTTCGTGCCTTGAACAGCACCTCAGGGAAGCCCCAGCATTACTGCTGTCTCTATGACACAATGGGAGGCCCGACATTCCATCCCTGGAGACGCTCCAAGAGGAGCATCCAGACCTGTGTCCAGTCAACAGAAGCGACCGGCCACCGAGCGTGACGGACCATGGCCCTGTCAGCTCTGTGGCGCCGCTCTGTGAGCTGGAGATCAGCCCTGACCCGGCTCGTGCAGCTCTTCCGCTCCCCCCAAAGCTCCGGCACCAAAGGTGAGGACAGAGCCTGACCCCGAAAGCCCCGCAGTGCACGGTGGGGACATTCACAGCCCTTCCTCCCCTGCACCTCGCCCTCCTCCTCCTCCTCCTCCTCAGTCCTCCAAGCGCCTGACGGCCCCAGCTCGGGATGTGACTTCCAGGCTTTGCTCTTTCTCACAGGCTCAGCCAACCTGCCTCCACCAGCCCCACTGGCAAGCAGCCCTGGCGTTGCTGTTCCATCCAACACTGCCCGGGGGGGGCCCCAGGGCAGTGGGAAGCCCCTGGCTGGGGCAGACCAACGTGCCCCCCAGGGTCAACTGCAGCCCTACCACCATCAGGGGAGAGCAGTGGCCCCGGTCCCAGCAGCGCGGCACAGCCAGCGCAGCCCTGCCAGCTCAGCCAACCCCTCCGGGACACCCCTGGGCAGTGGCAGCCCCCCAGACGGGAGCACCCCCATGGATGTGGACGTCACCCCGGCACTTAACATCAGCCTGGCCAGTGACGTCTCCATGGAGGAGGACGCCCCCCGCGGCTGCGACCTCTCACTGGCCACCGACGTCCCCATGGAGGAGGACACCGCCCGCGGCTGCGACCTCTCGCTGGCCAGCGACGTCCCCATGGAGGAGGACGCCCCCAGAGGCTGCGACCTCTCGCTGGCCAGCGATGTCGCCATGGAGGAGGACACCTCCCCGCCCAGGCACACCACCGCCAGCCACTCAGCCGCACCCCAGCTCCAAGCCACCAGGGAGCCTGGGGTGACTCCAACCAGCCGCGCTCTGCTGAGTGGGAAGGTCCTGCCGCAGGGGACTCAGGGGCACTTGGCTTCCTCCCCGGGGGCTGCAGGGACCAGCCAGGATGGTGGCAGCAGCGTCCCCGCGCCCACGGACCGCGGCGACACCAAGCTGGAAAGGCGCGGGGCGAAGAGGAAGGGGGGCTCTGAGCCAGGGCCTGCCATCAAGATCAAGGCTCCCGCAGCCGGGGCTGGGGCAGGAAGATTGGCTTAGGCCTGTTAAAGGGATAGGTCGTTTGGGGACCTATCCCTGTTTGAGGGATAGGTCGTTTGGGGACCTATCCCAGGTTGAGGCATAGATCGTTTGGGGATCTATGCCAGTTGGAGGGATAGATCGTTTGGGGATCTATCCCAGCGGGAGGGAGGGAGGGTGTTTATGTGGGGAAGATGTAGATAGAGATGTAGGGAAGATGTAGAGATAGATGTAGACGTAGATGTCGGTGGACAGAAATTGTGTGAACAATTTCAGTTGCATTTCTGAGACCTTCCCCTTGGCATGGCTGGGTGCAGAGAGTAAAAAATACTGCGCCACTTCTATGGCGCAGGCCTTGTGCCAAGGTGAAGGAGGAGTTGTTCTGGCAGGAAAACAAGGCTTATGGACACCTGCTGATATCCAATTAGTACTGTACACCACAGTATGTTTGCCTTATGTATCCAATGTAACCTGGGGAAGAACCACATGTCTGTGTGTCGCAGGCAGCATATGAGCTGTCTGTCCTCTAATAAAGCGGACATTTTTGCCAATCCTGCTGATTTGTGTGCATTTCTGTCTGACCCCCTCTGCCGTTCCATAGATATAGTTAACAGTTTTCTTCTGGTTACGGAAGAAAAGATTTTATTCCAACACCTGCCTGTGTCTGCCTGCAATGGGGAGGGAGTGCAGGGTGGCCCCAGCAAATGGCAGCAAGCAGATCCAGCAAGGCCCAAAGGGCACCAAGGGCACCCAAAGGGCACCCCGGGCCTGAGTCACTGCCAGAGGTGCAGGCTCTCACGCAGGGTCACTCCCCTGTCCCCTTCGCCTGGGGAAGCAGCCCTTTGGCGTGGCAGCCAGGACACATGGGTCCCGTGCAGGACTCGCGCAGACGGCCCCACGCCCAAAGTAGCCCTGAGCAGAGCCTGGGCACCATCCTGCCGCTCTGGGGCTTTGGAAGGCTGCTCCCAGTGAGCCCACCGTGTCCCCGGTCACCCCAGCGCAGCCCCAGACAGGGCTCCTCCGGGCTGCCCTGGGGCTGCATTGGACAGGGCCCATAAGGGAGAGGGAAGAATGCGCTGGCAACCACATGCGGGGCCTCGCAGGAGCCCAGGGAGACGACATCCGTAGATCTCAGGGAGGTGACACTCGGAAGGTCTCGACCTCTGTCTTGGGGGGGATGGCGAGCCACTCAGGAGTTGATGGGTCAGGATCAAAGGGCGGGCAGGCTGGGAATGGGCACACTGCTGTGGGGGTTTGCTCCAGGCCTCCTGAGCAGGAGCAAGATGGGGAGGAGACCTCTACAGGCAGCTTGAAGCAGCCTCCAGGTCACAGTCCCTGCTTCTCGTGGAGACTTCAACTGCCCTGGTGCTTTCCCCGGAGGGTGGTCGGGCACTGGAATGGGCTGCCCAGGGCAGTGGTCACGGCCCCAAGGCTGCCAGAGCTCAAGGAGCGTTTGGACAACGCTCTCAGGCACACGGTGGGATGGCTGTGCTGTCCTGCACAGGGCCAGGAGTTGGACTGGGCGACCCTTGTGGGTCCCTTCCAAGGCAGGATGTTATGTGATTCGAGCTCTTTGGTTAAGCCTTCCTCTGGCCAGGAAGAGCTGGCAAAGCTGTTGGGGGTGGGGCAGAAGAAGGGAAGTGTGGCAGGAAGAATGTAGCAATGAACCATGGGAGTTGTGGTCTCCCGGGTTCTCAGACAATATTTGATTGTCATTGGTTAGAGGGTCACGTGACATGTTCAGGCGTGGTATTTAAACCTAGGCAGTTTGAATAAATGGTATTTCTGCTCTGGCTCTTGTTCGTGTCAGAGTGGGGTTCGTGCCTTGAACAGCACCTCAAATGGAGCCCGAACAGGGTCTTCAGCAGGTTACCGGCAACCAGGAGCAGAAGCTCTGGGGAACCTGTCCGGGGGTGTCCATATCGCCAAAACCAAAAGGAAGAAAAGAAAGAATTCAGCGCGCTGGGTTACCTCTGCAAAAAGGAACAAAAAAGGAAGAAAAAAGGACCAGAAGAAAGGACAACAGAGCTTCCGCACAGAGGTAACCAAAAATTGGTGAATATGGGAGGGTGGTTTACCCGTCAGGAGGGAATTACTCCAAAAATCAAACAAACAGCAGAAGCTGTCTCTCAACTTTTACAAGAACAACCATAGAAGAAAGTAAGTTATGGGACTTGTTATATTGGATTTCGTTGCCTGAACCTGCATTCCCTCTGACTGGACCTTGTCAAGTGTCATCTTGGAGGAAAATAGGGAACAAAATTATTGAAAAAGCCAGTGAGGGAAAAACAGACGCCCTCAAGAATTTGGCTACATGGAAAGACATTATGATAGCCTTGAATAAGCACTACAGAAAGGCAAATGCACCGGGGAGAGTGGACTTCCCCCCCCTTCACTCCTTTCCCCTCAACCCCCCCCCCTTCAACCCCAGCCCCCCCACCGACCGAGTGGGGCAGGGGGGGAATGCACGTTGGTCAGGGGGGATGAGGGGGAGGGGGAGCCCTTGGGGGGAACAGTGCAGTGGCAGCGTGTGGTGTGAAGGAGCATGGCTTGGGGGCTGGCAGCATGAGCATGGCAGCCGGGGGGGATGCTGGCTTTATGCCAGCGCCCATGGCTGCAGCTGAGACCATGCCATACAGAGCAGCAAGCAGTGCTGCTGGAGCCGAGGACCATTACAGAGCAGCGCCGACCCCTGGACCGTTACGGGGCGACCGTGACACGGTGGTTGCACAGTCAACGTGCAGAAGGAGAGTGGCACCGGAGGCACTGCCATGTTGCCCCTGCCGTGTGCCGGAAGTGAAGCCGCCACCCCCAGGTTCAGGCATTTCGCCGGGAAGGGGGGAGGATGACTGTGACGGACAAATAGACAGCGAGTCTATAGAGGACACAGAAGAGAATCTGCTAGCTCCCTTTAGCCAGGGCGCTCCACTAACACCCTTTGGCTGCGCAGCGGCCATGAGACCGCTGCAGAACAACCACGCAGCAACATGGATGCAGCAAGCTTACTCCGGCCGTGAGGCGGAAGTGAAAGTGCCTCTTCCGTCACCACCAGTTCAACCAACTCACAACAAATGCACAACAGTTAAAGCATCACTGTGGCTCTCCTACCCAGAAACCAACCCACAGCCCTCACCAGCCTCAGAACAGCTTCTATGCCGAAGATGGCCTGATGGAGGAGGAAGAAGAGATATTGACTCCCTAGAAAGCTTAGCTGAGCTGTGGCAAACTGAACTCAGTGAGACAAGAGAACCAGAAAAAGGACAAGCAGTTTTGAATCCTGCAAAAGAGGAAGAACAGCAAACATGGCTACGGCTACTACTTCAGCTCGAGGAAGAAGATGTAGACTGGGAAAGCACACAGAACATCTGCCTACCCAAGCCCAGACCATCAGCAAAGTCAAAGCTACCAACGTTGAAGTGGACAGCACGTGTACTGACGGCGTTGCTGGCAATGACAGTGGTTGGTTTTGTACTGCGAGAATTTCAGCTGGGACAACACCATCCACCTCCTGACAGAACCAACAACCTAGAGGTAGCATTGCAAAACACAGCAGACATACAGCTATCAACTACCATGTTTAATTTTCTAAGTCACAGAAGGACAACTTTACTAATTGACAGATGATCTGCTATTATAAAAAGTTCTTTTGTGTTACAGAGGGTAAGAATAATAATAAGAGGGGCCCCAAATCAAGTATTTACTTCTCACTATTTTAAAATGCTGTTAGACAAGATGCCATACACAACATGGAAAGCCAAACTTAAACAAGTAGCAAACAAACAACCAGTTACAATTTCAACTGCAGAAACACATAACTCTTTATACACAGTCACTGCAAGAGCCTTGAGAAAGCAAAACAAACAAAACCTTCACACAACACAAGCCCAAAGATGCTCCACAAAGTTGCAACATACAGCAATACACACCTCTAGATCTACTCAAAACACAAACATGCATAAATTGACCTATACCCAAATTGAACAATTAGAATGGGAGGCAAAGACAGGAATATCAAACATCCTGATAGCAGCAAAACACGGGACTGAACTACAATCCACCTTGACTGCCTTAACTGACGCCATCCAAAAAGCAGGTCTGCAGCTTGCCCCAGAAAAAATTCAACGCACCCAACCTTGGACCTACCTCGGATGGAGGATCACTCAACAGGAAATCATGCCACAACCAGTGACTTTCAAAGTAACGGACACTATGACCCTGAATGATTTGCAAGGGCTTTTAGGAGCCATTAACTGGCTGAGGCCTGTCTTGGGCATCACAACAGAGGAATTGCACCCCCTCTTCGAGCTACTTAAAGGCGACCCAACTCTCACATCTATTCGATCCCTAACCCCAGAAGCAAAACAAGCTCTGGAAGTATGCTCCCAAGCTGTCGAAAACAGGCAAAGCAGACGACAACCCCCTGACCTGCACATTCGCCTCGCCATCATATCCAGCAAGTTCCAACCTTTTGCTGTCCTTTTCCAATGGGATCAGGCAGAATCTGACCCTTTGAGAATTCTAGAATGGTTATTTCTTCCCCACTCTCCACCTAAGACTGTTTGGACCGTTAATGACATGCTTGCTAAGCTCATTATGAAAGGTAGAGGACATCTGCAGGAGATGGATGGAAGGGATCCTGAGACGATCTACATTCCAGCCACAAAAGACAACTTAGACTGGCTTCTTGCAGAGGACGCTGGGTTTCAGACTGCATTAGCGGACTTCCACGGTAATATTTCCATTCACTTCCCGAAACATAAACTCTGGGCGGAAATAGGAAATCTACCCCTGATGGCCACGCGTCGCTGCAAACTACGACCAGTAAATGGAGTCACAGTCTTCACTGATGCATCTGGACGATCGAAAAAAGCCATCGTGACATGGAAGAACCCTGCCACAGGACAATGGGACAATAAGGTACAAACCTTGGACCAAGGTTCTGTACAGGTTTTAGAACTAGCAGCTATCCGCATGGCATTTGAATTGTTCCATGATCAACCTATGAATGTTGTCACAGATTCTCACTATGCAGCAGGGTTGGTCTCACGTCTCGAAGCCTCCTTCCTTCGAGATGTCACTAATCCTCACTTATTTACAGAAATTCGTACCATATGGTTTCTTATCAACCACAGAAAATTTGATTTTTACATAATGCACACTCGGTCACACACAGAACTTCCAGGACCCATAGCAGAGGGCAATCAAAAAGCTGATGCAACTGCTATGGCAACTACAGTTCCCAAAATTCTGGAACAGGCTAAAGTCTCACACCAGTTCTTCCACCAAAATGCACGTTCATTAAAGAGACAATTCCAAATTACAATAAACCAGACCAGAGACATAATTATGTCATGCTCTGACTGCCAGCGAATTACCCCCATGCCAGCTAAGGAAGGGGTTAATCCCAGGGGCATAACAGCCAATGAAATCTGGCAGACAGACCTTACACATATAGCTGAATTCGGTAAACTAAAATATGTCCATGTTACAGTAGACATGTATTCCAGATACATTAATGCAACAGCACACACGGGAGAAAAAGCCAAAGACGTTATCAGACACTGGCTCAGTTGTTTCGCAATCCTAGGAATTCCAAAAACCATAAAAACCGACAATGGCCCTGCTTATTGTTCTGAAAAAATCAAAACATTTCTCACAGATTGGGGAATGCTCCATTCCATAGGTATACCGCATTCACCCACAGGACAAGCGATTGTAGAAAGAGCTCACCGTACACTAAAAGAAATGCTTCAAAGACAAAAAAGAGGGGAGTCGGTATATAGCCCCCAGGAACGCTTACGGAAAGCGTCATATGTTCTAAATTTCTTAAACTGTGATGATACAGACCATAGCAGGTATGAACGCCAACAGAAAACTCAAATACTTTCATCTTCCAAACCACCAGTTATGATCAAAGATCTAATATCTGGGCAATGGTCAGGACCAGTAGATCTCATAACATGGGGAAGGGGATATGCCTGTGTATCCAAGGGTACCAAATTACAATGGGTCCCTTCTAGATGTGTCAGGCCTTATATTAGCCCTCCACCACAACAGGAGCAACCACCAGAAGAAATAAGTGAAGGATTTGGATTAGAAGAAACACGACCAACAATAGTAAACACATCACACAGTGGGGAGAAAAAAAAAAAAAAAAAGGGGGAAAAGAGATATGGGTCTGTTCCCTATGTGTGTAAATCTACATTAACATTTCCTTAAAACAGGGAGAATCACAAAGAAGCAGTAAATGATACAACAGAACCAAAAGAAACATATAAACAGTAACCAAGGCAGAACCAAAAGAAACACATAAACAGTAACCAATACAGAACCAAAACTCCATGAGTCAAACACAATAAAGGGTTTAAGAGTGCATGTGTAAGGAGAGAATGAAACGGTGGCCACCAGAGTATGAATGAGAAAGTTGAGTGGACGCATGTATGTGTGTGTGAAAGCAAGTACACTTTATAGCAAGACATCTTAAACACTACTTCAGACAACACCACCTCAGACACAACATCTACAACCCAACACATTTCCCTTTTAAATAAAGATGATGCCATTACACAAAGTCACCCTCAGATAAAAGGTTATCCACACCTACAAACCCTGGGTAATTTGAGATTGCTTGAATATTGCACGAACCAATAAAGTTGTCAACAGTTCAATAAAGGCCTTGTGACGATAGGCCCTGTTTTTTATAATTAGTTGAAATAAGATTGGTTCTAATAAGAATGTTAAAAACATAGTGTTTCTCAACTTGTTAATAAAAAGAGGAGGGAGATGTGGCAGGAAGAATGTAGCAATGAACCATGGGAGTTGTGGTCTCCCGGGTTCTCAGACAATATTTGATTGTCATTGGTTAGAGGGTCACGTGACATGTTCAGGTGTGGTATTTAAACCTGGGCAGTTTGAATAAACGGTAATTCTGCTCTGGCACTTGTTCGTGTCAGAGTGGGGTTCGTGCCTTGAACAGCACCTCAGGGAAGCCCCAGCATTACTGCTGTCTCTATGACACAATGGGAGGCCCGACATTCCATCCCTGGAGACGCTCCAAGAGGAGCATCCAGACCTGTGTCCAGTCAACAGAAGCGACCGGCCACCGAGCGTGACGGACCATGGCCCTGTCAGCTCTGTGGCGCCGCTCTGTGAGCTGGAGATCAGCCCTGACCCGGCTCGTGCAGCTCTTCCGCTCCCCCCAAAGCTCCGGCACCAAAGGTGAGGACAGAGCCTGACCCCGAAAGCCCCGCAGTGCACGGTGGGGACATTCACAGCCCTTCCTCCCCTGCACCTCGCCCTCCTCCTCCTCCTCCTCCTCAGTCCTCCAAGCGCCTGACGGCCCCAGCTCGGGATGTGACTTCCAGGCTTTGCTCTTTCTCACAGGCTCAGCCAACCTGCCTCCACCAGCCCCACTGGCAAGCAGCCCTGGCGTTGCTGTTCCATCCAACACTGCCCGGGGGGGGCCCCAGGGCAGTGGGAAGCCCCTGGCTGGGGCAGACCAACGTGCCCCCCAGGGTCAACTGCAGCCCTACCACCATCAGGGGAGAGCAGTGGCCCCGGTCCCAGCAGCGCGGCACAGCCAGCGCAGCCCTGCCAGCTCAGCCAACCCCTCCGGGACACCCCTGGGCAGTGGCAGCCCCCCAGACGGGAGCACCCCCATGGATGTGGACGTCACCCCGGCACTTAACATCAGCCTGGCCAGTGACGTCTCCATGGAGGAGGACGCCCCCCGCGGCTGCGACCTCTCACTGGCCACCGACGTCCCCATGGAGGAGGACACCGCCCGCGGCTGCGACCTCTCGCTGGCCAGCGACGTCCCCATGGAGGAGGACGCCCCCAGAGGCTGCGACCTCTCGCTGGCCAGCGATGTCGCCATGGAGGAGGACACCTCCCCGCCCAGGCACACCACCGCCAGCCACTCAGCCGCACCCCAGCTCCAAGCCACCAGGGAGCCTGGGGTGACTCCAACCAGCCGCGCTCTGCTGAGTGGGAAGGTCCTGCCGCAGGGGACTCAGGGGCACTTGGCTTCCTCCCCGGGGGCTGCAGGGACCAGCCAGGATGGTGGCAGCAGCGTCCCCGCGCCCACGGACCGCGGCGACACCAAGCTGGAAAGGCGCGGGGCGAAGAGGAAGGGGGGCTCTGAGCCAGGGCCTGCCATCAAGATCAAGGCTCCCGCAGCCGGGGCTGGGGCAGGAAGATTGGCTTAGGCCTGTTAAAGGGATAGGTCGTTTGGGGACCTATCCCTGTTTGAGGGATAGGTCGTTTGGGGACCTATCCCAGGTTGAGGCATAGATCGTTTGGGGATCTATGCCAGTTGGAGGGATAGATCGTTTGGGGATCTATCCCAGCGGGAGGGAGGGAGGGTGTTTATGTGGGGAAGATGTAGATAGAGATGTAGGGAAGATGTAGAGATAGATGTCGACGTAGATGTCGGTGGACAGAAATTGTGTGAACAATTTCAGTTGCATTTCTGAGACCTTCCCCTTGGCATGGCTGGGTGCAGAGAGTAAAAAATACTGCGCCACTTCTATGGCGCAGGCCTTGTGCCAAGGTGAAGGAGGAGTTGTTCTGGCAGGAAAACAAGGCTTATGGACACCTGCTGATATCCAATTAGTACTGTACACCACAGTATGTTTGCCTTATGTATCCAATGTAACCTGGGGAAGAACCACATGTCTGTGTGTCGCAGGCAGCATATGAGCTGTCTGTCCTCTAATAAAGCGGACATTTTTGCCAATCCTGCTGATTTGTGTGCATTTCTGTCTGACCCCCTCCGCCGTTCCATAGATATAGTTAACAGTTTTCTTCTGGTTACGGAAGAAAAGATTTTATTCCAACACCTGCCTGTGTCTGCCTGCAATGGGGAGGGAGTGCAGGGTGGCCCCAGCAAATGGCAGCAAGCAGATCCAGCAAGGCCCAAAGGGCACCAAGGGCACCCAAAGGGCACCCCGGGCCTGAGTCACTGCCAGAGGTGCAGGCTCTCACGCAGGGTCACTCCCCTGTCCCCTTCGCCTGGGGAAGCAGCCCTTTGGCGTGGCAGCCAGGACACATGGGTCCCGTGCAGGACTCGCGCAGACGGCCCCACGCCCAAAGTAGCCCTGAGCAGAGCCTGGGCACCATCCTGCCGCTCTGGGGCTTTGGAAGGCTGCTCCCAGTGAGCCCACCGTGTCCCCGGTCACCCCAGCGCAGCCCCAGACAGGGCTCCTCCGGGCTGCCCTGGGGCTGCATTGGACAGGGCCCATAAGGGAGAGGGAAGAATGCGCTGGCAACCACATGCGGGGCCTCGCAGGAGCCCAGGGAGACGACATCCGTAGATCTCAGGGAGGTGACACTCGGAAGGTCTCGACCTCTGTCTTGGGGGGGATGGCGAGCCACTCAGGAGTTGATGGGTCAGGATCAAAGGGCGGGCAGGCTGGGAATGGGCACACTGCTGTGGGGGTTTGCTCCAGGCCTCCTGAGCAGGAGCAAGATGGGGAGGAGACCTCTACAGGCAGCTTGAAGCAGCCTCCAGGTCACAGTCCCTGCTTCTCGTGGAGACTTCAACTGCCCTGGTGCTTTCCCCGGAGGGTGGTCGGGCACTGGAATGGGCTGCCCAGGGCAGTGGTCACGGCCCCAAGGCTGCCAGAGCTCAAGGAGCGTTTGGACAACGCTCTCAGGCACACGGTGGGATGGCTGTGCTGTCCTGCACAGGGCCAGGAGTTGGACTGGGCGACCCTTGTGGGTCCCTTCCAAGGCAGGATGTTATGTGATTCGAGCTCTTTGGTTAAGCCTTCCTCTGGCCAGGAAGAGCTGGCAAAGCTGTTGGGGGTGGGGCAGAAGAAGGGAAGTGTGGCAGGAAGAATGTAGCAATGAACCATGGGAGTTGTGGTCTCCCGGGTTCTCAGACAATATTTGATTGTCATTGGTTAGAGGGTCACGTGACATGTTCAGGCGTGGTATTTAAACCTAGGCAGTTTGAATAAATGGTATTTCTGCTCTGGCTCTTGTTCGTGTCAGAGTGGGGTTCGTGCCTTGAACAGCACCTCAAATGGAGCCCGAACAGGGTCTTCAGCAGGTTACCGGCAACCAGGAGCAGAAGCTCTGGGGAACCTGTCCGGGGGTGTCCATATCGCCAAAACCAAAAGGAAGAAAAGAAAGAATTCAGCGCGCTGGGTTACCTCTGCAAAAAGGAACAAAAAAGGAAGAAAAAAGGACCAGAAGAAAGGACAACAGAGCTTCCGCACAGAGGTAACCAAAAATTGGTGAATATGGGAGGGTGGTTTACCCGTCAGGAGGGAATTACTCCAAAAATCAAACAAACAGCAGAAGCTGTCTCTCAACTTTTACAAGAACAACCATAGAAGAAAGTAAGTTATGGGACTTGTTATATTGGATTTCGTTGCCTGAACCTGCATTCCCTCTGACTGGACCTTGTCAAGTGTCATCTTGGAGGAAAATAGGGAACAAAATTATTGAAAAAGCCAGTGAGGGAAAAACAGACGCCCTCAAGAATTTGGCTACATGGAAAGACATTATGATAGCCTTGAATAAGCACTACAGAAAGGCAAATGCACCGGGGAGAGTGGACTTCCCCCCCCTTCACTCCTTTCCCCTCAACCCCCCCCCCTTCAACCCCAGCCCCCCCACCGACCGAGTGGGGCAGGGGGGGAATGCACGTTGGTCAGGGGGGATGAGGGGGAGGGGGAGCCCTTGGGGGGAACAGTGCAGTGGCAGCGTGTGGTGTGAAGGAGCATGGCTTGGGGGCTGGCAGCATGAGCATGGCAGCCGGGGGGGATGCTGGCTTTATGCCAGCGCCCATGGCTGCAGCTGAGACCATGCCATACAGAGCAGCAAGCAGTGCTGCTGGAGCCGAGGACCATTACAGAGCAGCGCCGACCCCTGGACCGTTACGGGGCGACCGTGACACGGTGGTTGCACAGTCAACGTGCAGAAGGAGAGTGGCACCGGAGGCACTGCCATGTTGCCCCTGCCGTGTGCCGGAAGTGAAGCCGCCACCCCCAGGTTCAGGCATTTCGCCGGGAAGGGGGGAGGATGACTGTGACGGACAAATAGACAGCGAGTCTATAGAGGACACAGAAGAGAATCTGCTAGCTCCCTTTAGCCAGGGCGCTCCACTAACACCCTTTGGCTGCGCAGCGGCCATGAGACCGCTGCAGAACAACCACGCAGCAACATGGATGCAGCAAGCTTACTCCGGCCGTGAGGCGGAAGTGAAAGTGCCTCTTCCGTCACCACCAGTTCAACCAACTCACAACAAATGCACAACAGTTAAAGCATCACTGTGGCTCTCCTACCCAGAAACCAACCCACAGCCCTCACCAGCCTCAGAACAGCTTCTATGCCGAAGATGGCCTGATGGAGGAGGAAGAAGAGATATTGACTCCCTAGAAAGCTTAGCTGAGCTGTGGCAAACTGAACTCAGTGAGACAAGAGAACCAGAAAAAGGACAAGCAGTTTTGAATCCTGCAAAAGAGGAAGAACAGCAAACATGGCTACGGCTACTACTTCAGCTCGAGGAAGAAGATGTAGACTGGGAAAGCACACAGAACATCTGCCTACCCAAGCCCAGACCATCAGCAAAGTCAAAGCTACCAACGTTGAAGTGGACAGCACGTGTACTGACGGCGTTGCTGGCAATGACAGTGGTTGGTTTTGTACTGCGAGAATTTCAGCTGGGACAACACCATCCACCTCCTGACAGAACCAACAACCTAGAGGTAGCATTGCAAAACACAGCAGACATACAGCTATCAACTACCATGTTTAATTTTCTAAGTCACAGAAGGACAACTTTACTAATTGACAGATGATCTGCTATTATAAAAAGTTCTTTTGTGTTACAGAGGGTAAGAATAATAATAAGAGGGGCCCCAAATCAAGTATTTACTTCTCACTATTTTAAAATGCTGTTAGACAATATGCCATACACAACATGGAAAGCCAAACTTAAACAAGTAGCAAACAAACAACCAGTTACAATTTCAACTGCAGAAACACATAACTCTTTATACACAGTCACTGCAAGAGCCTTGAGAAAGCAAAACAAACAAAACCTTCACACAACACAAGCCCAAAGATGCTCCACAAAGTTGCAACATACAGCAATACACACCTCTAGATCTACTCAAAACACAAACATGCATAAATTGACCTATACCCAAATTGAACAATTAGAATGGGAGGCAAAGACAGGAATATCAAACATCCTGATAGCAGCAAAACACGGGACTGAACTACAATCCACCTTGACTGCCTTAACTGACGCCATCCAAAAAGCAGGTCTGCAGCTTGCCCCAGAAAAAATTCAACGCACCCAACCTTGGACCTACCTCGGATGGAGGATCACTCACCAGGAAATCATGCCACAACCAGTGACTTTCAAAGTAACGGACACTATGACCCTGAATGATTTGCAAGGGCTTTTAGGAGCCATTAACTGGCTGAGGCCTGTCTTGGGCATCACAACAGAGGAATTGCACCCCCTCTTCGAGCTACTTAAAGGCGACCCAACTCTCACATCTATTCGATCCCTAACCCCAGAAGCAAAACAAGCTCTGGAAGTATGCTCCCAAGCTGTCGAAAACAGGCAAAGCAGACGACAACCCCCTGACCTGCACATTCGCCTCGCCATCATATCCAGCAAGTTCCAACCTTTTGCTGTCCTTTTCCAATGGGATCAGGCAGAATCTGACCCTTTGAGAATTCTAGAATGGTTATTTCTTCCCCACTCTCCACCTAAGACTGTTTGGACCGTTAATGACATGCTTGCTAAGCTCATTATGAAAGGTAGAGGACATCTGCAGGAGATGGATGGAAGGGATCCTGAGACGATCTACATTCCAGCCACAAAAGACAACTTAGACTGGCTTCTTGCAGAGGACGCTGGGTTTCAGACTGCATTAGCGGACTTCCACGGTAATATTTCCATTCACTTCCCGAAACATAAACTCTGGGCGGAAATAGGAAATCTACCCCTGATGGCCACGCGTCGCTGCAAACTACGACCAGTAAATGGAGTCACAGTCTTCACTGATGCATCTGGACGATCGAAAAAAGCCATCGTGACATGGAAGAACCCTGCCACAGGACAATGGGACAATAAGGTACAAACCTTGGACCAAGGTTCTGTACAGGTTTTAGAACTAGCAGCTATCCGCATGGCATTTGAATTGTTCCATGATCAACCTATGAATGTTGTCACAGATTCTCACTATGCAGCAGGGTTGGTCTCACGTCTCGAAGCCTCCTTCCTTCGAGATGTCACTAATCCTCACTTATTTACAGAAATTCGTACCATATGGTTTCTTATCAACCACAGAAAATTTGATTTTTACATAATGCACACTCGGTCACACACAGAACTTCCAGGACCCATAGCAGAGGGCAATCAAAAAGCTGATGCAACTGCTATGGCAACTACAGTTCCCAAAATTCTGGAACAGGCTAAAGTCTCACACCAGTTCTTCCACCAAAATGCACGTTCATTAAAGAGACAATTCCAAATTACAATAAACCAGACCAGAGACATAATTATGTCATGCTCTGACTGCCAGCGAATTACCCCCATGCCAGCTAAGGAAGGGGTTAATCCCAGGGGCATAACAGCCAATGAAATCTGGCAGACAGACCTTACACATATAGCTGAATTCGGTAAACTAAAATATGTCCATGTTACAGTAGACATGTATTCCAGATACATTAATGCAACAGCACACACGGGAGAAAAAGCCAAAGACGTTATCAGACACTGGCTCAGTTGTTTCGCAATCCTAGGAATTCCAAAAACCATAAAAACCGACAATGGCCCTGCTTATTGTTCTGAAAAAATCAAAACATTTCTCACAGATTGGGGAATGCTCCATTCCATAGGTATACCGCATTCACCCACAGGACAAGCGATTGTAGAAAGAGCTCACCGTACACTAAAAGAAATGCTTCAAAGACAAAAAAGAGGGGAGTCGGTATATAGCCCCCAGGAACGCTTACGGAAAGCGTCATATGTTCTAAATTTCTTAAACTGTGATGATACAGACCATAGCAGGTATGAACGCCAACAGAAAACTCAAATACTTTCATCTTCCAAACCACCAGTTATGATCAAAGATCTAATATCTGGGCAATGGTCAGGACCAGTAGATCTCATAACATGGGGAAGGGGATATGCCTGTGTATCCAAGGGTACCAAATTACAATGGGTCCCTTCTAGATGTGTCAGGCCTTATATTAGCCCTCCACCACAACAGGAGCAACCACCAGAAGAAATAAGTGAAGGATTTGGATTAGAAGAAACACGACCAACAATAGTAAACACATCACACAGTGGGGAGAAAAAAAAAAAAAAAAAGGGGGAAAAGAGATATGGGTCTGTTCCCTATGTGTGTAAATCTACATTAACATTTCCTTAAAACAGGGAGAATCACAAAGAAGCAGTAAATGATACAACAGAACCAAAAGAAACATATAAACAGTAACCAAGGCAGAACCAAAAGAAACACATAAACAGTAACCAATACAGAACCAAAACTCCATGAGTCAAACACAATAAAGGGTTTAAGAGTGCATGTGTAAGGAGAGAATGGAACGGTGGCCACCAGAGTATGAATGAGAAAGTTGAGTGGACGCATGTATGTGTGTGTGAAAGCAAGTACACTTTATAGCAAGACATCTTAAACACTACTTCAGACAACACCACCTCAGACACAACATCTACAACCCAACACATTTCCCTTTTAAATAAAGATGATGCCATTACACAAAGTCACCCTCAGATAAAAGGTTATCCACACCTACAAACCCTGGGTAATTTGAGATTGCTTGAATATTGCACGAACCAATAAAGTTGTCAACAGTTCAATAAAGGCCTTGTGACGATAGGCCCTGTTTTTTATAATTAGTTGAAATAAGATTGGTTCTAATAAGAATGTTAAAAACATAGTGTTTCTCAACTTGTTAATAAAAAGAGGAGGGAGATGTGGCAGGAAGAATGTAGCAATGAACCATGGGAGTTGTGGTCTCCCGGGTTCTCAGACAATATTTGATTGTCATTGGTTAGAGGGTCACGTGACATGTTCAGGTGTGGTATTTAAACCTGGGCAGTTTGAATAAACGGTAATTCTGCTCTGGCACTTGTTCGTGTCAGAGTGGGGTTCGTGCCTTGAACAGCACCTCAGGGAAGCCCCAGCATTACTGCTGTCTCTATGACACAATGGGAGGCCCGACATTCCATCCCTGGAGACGCTCCAAGAGGAGCATCCAGACCTGTGTCCAGTCAACAGAAGCGACCGGCCACCGAGCGTGACTGACCATGGCCCTGTCAGCTCTGTGGCGCCGCTCTGTGAGCTGGAGATCAGCCCTGACCCGGCTCGTGCAGCTCTTCCGCTCCCCCCAAAGCTCCGGCACCAAAGGTGAGGACAGAGCCTGACCCCGAAAGCCCCGCAGTGCACGGTGGGGACATTCACAGCCCTTCCTCCCCTGCACCTCGCCCTCCTCCTCCTCCTCCTCCTCAGTCCTCCAAGCGCCTGACGGCCCCAGCTCGGGATGTGACTTCCAGGCTTTGCTCTTTCTCACAGGCTCAGCCAACCTGCCTCCACCAGCCCCACTGGCAAGCAGCCCTGGCGTTGCTGTTCCATCCAACACTGCCCGGGGGGGGCCCCAGGGCAGTGGGAAGCCCCTGGCTGGGGCAGACCAACGTGCCCCCCAGGGTCAACTGCAGCCCTACCACCATCAGGGGAGAGCAGTGGCCCCGGTCCCAGCAGCGCGGCACAGCCAGCGCAGCCCTGCCAGCTCAGCCAACCCCTCCGGGACACCCCTGGGCAGTGGCAGCCCCCCAGACGGGAGCACCCCCATGGATGTGGACGTCACCCCGGCACTTAACATCAGCCTGGCCAGTGACGTCTCCATGGAGGAGGACGCCCCCCGCGGCTGCGACCTCTCACTGGCCACCGACGTCCCCATGGAGGAGGACACCGCCCGCGGCTGCGACCTCTCGCTGGCCAGCGACGTCCCCATGGAGGAGGACGCCCCCAGAGGCTGCGACCTCTCGCTGGCCAGCGATGTCGCCATGGAGGAGGACACCTCCCCGCCCAGGCACACCACCGCCAGCCACTCAGCCGCACCCCAGCTCCAAGCCACCAGGGAGCCTGGGGTGACTCCAACCAGCCGCGCTCTGCTGAGTGGGAAGGTCCTGCCGCAGGGGACTCAGGGGCACTTGGCTTCCTCCCCGGGGGCTGCAGGGACCAGCCAGGATGGTGGCAGCAGCGTCCCCGCGCCCACGGACCGCGGCGACACCAAGCTGGAAAGGCGCGGGGCGAAGAGGAAGGGGGGCTCTGAGCCAGGGCCTGCCATCAAGATCAAGGCTCCCGCAGCCGGGGCTGGGGCAGGAAGATTGGCTTAGGCCTGTTAAAGGGATAGGTCGTTTGGGGACCTATCCCTGTTTGAGGGATAGGTCGTTTGGGGACCTATCCCAGGTTGAGGCATAGATCGTTTGGGGATCTATGCCAGTTGGAGGGATAGATCGTTTGGGGATCTATCCCAGCGGGAGGGAGGGAGGGTGTTTATGTGGGGAAGATGTAGATAGAGATGTAGGGAAGATGTAGAGATAGATGTAGACGTAGATGTCGGTGGACAGAAATTGTGTGAACAATTTCAGTTGCATTTCTGAGACCTTCCCCTTGGCATGGCTGGGTGCAGAGAGTAAAAAATACTGCGCCACTTCTATGGCGCAGGCCTTGTGCCAAGGTGAAGGAGGAGTTGTTCTGGCAGGAAAACAAGGCTTATGGACACCTGCTGATATCCAATTAGTACTGTACACCACAGTATGTTTGCCTTATGTATCCAATGTAACCTGGGGAAGAACCACATGTCTGTGTGTCGCAGGCAGCATATGAGCTGTCTGTCCTCTAATAAAGCGGACATTTTTGCCAATCCTGCTGATTTGTGTGCATTTCTGTCTGACCCCCTCCGCCGTTCCATAGATATAGTTAACAGTTTTCTTCTGGTTACGGAAGAAAAGATTTTATTCCAACACCTGCCTGTGTCTGCCTGCAATGGGGAGGGAGTGCAGGGTGGCCCCAGCAAATGGCAGCAAGCAGATCCAGCAAGGCCCAAAGGGCACCAAGGGCACCCAAAGGGCACCCCGGGCCTGAGTCACTGCCAGAGGTGCAGGCTCTCACGCAGGGTCACTCCCCTGTCCCCTTCGCCTGGGGAAGCAGCCCTTTGGCGTGGCAGCCAGGACACATGGGTCCCGTGCAGGACTCGCGCAGACGGCCCCACGCCCAAAGTAGCCCTGAGCAGAGCCTGGGCACCATCCTGCCGCTCTGGGGCTTTGGAAGGCTGCTCCCAGTGAGCCCACCGTGTCCCCGGTCACCCCAGCGCAGCCCCAGACAGGGCTCCTCCGGGCTGCCCTGGGGCTGCATTGGACAGGGCCCATAAGGGAGAGGGAAGAATGCGCTGGCAACCACATGCGGGGCCTCGCAGGAGCCCAGGGAGACGACATCCGTAGATCTCAGGGAGGTGACACTCGGAAGGTCTCGACCTCTGTCTTGGGGGGGATGGCGAGCCACTCAGGAGTTGATGGGTCAGGATCAAAGGGCGGGCAGGCTGGGAATGGGCACACTGCTGTGGGGGTTTGCTCCAGGCCTCCTGAGCAGGAGCAAGATGGGGAGGAGACCTCTACAGGCAGCTTGAAGCAGCCTCCAGGTCACAGTCCCTGCTTCTCGTGGAGACTTCAACTGCCCTGGTGCTTTCCCCGGAGGGTGGTCGGGCACTGGAACGGGCTGCCCAGGGCAGTGGTCACGGCCCCAAGGCTGCCAGAGCTCAAGGAGCGTTTGGACAACGCTCTCAGGCACACGGTGGGATGGCTGTGCTGTCCTGCACAGGGCCAGGAGTTGGACTGGGCGACCCTTGTGGGTCCCTTCCAAGGCAGGATGTTATGTGATTCGAGCTCTTTGGTTAAGCCTTCCTCTGGCCAGGAAGAGCTGGCAAAGCTGTTGGGGGTGGGGCAGAAGAAGGGAAGTGTGGCAGGAAGAATGTAGCAATGAACCATGGGAGTTGTGGTCTCCCGGGTTCTCAGACAATATTTGATTGTCATTGGTTAGAGGGTCACGTGACATGTTCAGGCGTGGTATTTAAACCTAGGCAGTTTGAATAAATGGTATTTCTGCTCTGGCTCTTGTTCGTGTCAGAGTGGGGTTCGTGCCTTGAACAGCACCTCAAATGGAGCCCGAACAGGGTCTTCAGCAGGTTACCGGCAACCAGGAGCAGAAGCTCTGGGGAACCTGTCCGGGGGTGTCCATATCGCCAAAACCAAAAGGAAGAAAAGAAAGAATTCAGCGCGCTGGGTTACCTCTGCAAAAAGGAACAAAAAAGGAAGAAAAAAGGACCAGAAGAAAGGACAACAGAGCTTCCGCACAGAGGTAACCAAAAATTGGTGAATATGGGAGGGTGGTTTACCCGTCAGGAGGGAATTACTCCAAAAATCAAACAAACAGCAGAAGCTGTCTCTCAACTTTTACAAGAACAACCATAGAAGAAAGTAAGTTATGGGACTTGTTATATTGGATTTCGTTGCCTGAACCTGCATTCCCTCTGACTGGACCTTGTCAAGTGTCATCTTGGAGGAAAATAGGGAACAAAATTATTGAAAAAGCCAGTGAGGGAAAAACAGACGCCCTCAAGAATTTGGCTACATGGAAAGACATTATGATAGCCTTGAATAAGCACTACAGAAAGGCAAATGCACCCGGGAGAGTGGACTTCCCCCCCCTTCACTCCTTTCCCCTCAACCCCCCCCCCTTCAACCCCAGCCCCCCCACCGACCGAGTGGGGCAGGGGGGGAATGCACGTTGGTCAGGGGGGATGAGGGGGAGGGGGAGCCCTTGGGGGGAACAGTGCAGTGGCAGCGTGTGGTGTGAAGGAGCATGGCTTGGGGGCTGGCAGCATGAGCATGGCAGCCGGGGGGGATGCTGGCTTTATGCCAGCGCCCATGGCTGCAGCTGAGACCATGCCATACAGAGCAGCAAGCAGTGCTGCTGGAGCCGAGGACCATTACAGAGCAGCGCCGACCCCTGGACCGTTACGGGGCGACCGTGACACGGTGGTTGCACAGTCAACGTGCAGAAGGAGAGTGGCACCGGAGGCACTGCCATGTTGCCCCTGCCGTGTGCCGGAAGTGAAGCCGCCACCCCCAGGTTCAGGCATTTCGCCGGGAAGGGGGGAGGATGACTGTGACGGACAAATAGACAGCGAGTCTATAGAGGACACAGAAGAGAATCTGCTAGCTCCCTTTAGCCAGGGCGCTCCACTAACACCCTTTGGCTGCGCAGCGGCCATGAGACCGCTGCAGAACAACCACGCAGCAACATGGATGCAGCAAGCTTACTCCGACCGTGAGGCGGAAGTGAAAGTGCCTCTTCCGTCACCACCAGTTCAACCAACTCACAACAAATGCACAACAGTTAAAGCATCACTGTGGCTCTCCTACCCAGAAACCAACCCACAGCCCTCACCAGCCTCAGAACAGCTTCTATGCCGAAGATGGCCTGATGGAGGAGGAAGAAGAGATATTGACTCCCTAGAAAGCTTAGCTGAGCTGTGGCAAACTGAACTCAGTGAGACAAGAGAACCAGAAAAAGGACAAGCAGTTTTGAATCCTGCAAAAGAGGAAGAACAGCAAACATGGCTACGGCTACTACTTCAGCTCGAGGAAGAAGATGTAGACTGGGAAAGCACACAGAACATCTGCCTACCCAAGCCCAGACCATCAGCAAAGTCAAAGCTACCAACGTTGAAGTGGACAGCACGTGTACTGACGGCGTTGCTGGCAATGACAGTGGTTGGTTTTGTACTGCGAGAATTTCAGCTGGGACAACACCATCCACCTCCTGACAGAACCAACAACCTAGAGGTAGCATTGCAAAACACAGCAGACATACAGCTATCAACTACCATGTTTAATTTTCTAAGTCACAGAAGGACAACTTTACTAATTGACAGATGATCTGCTATTATAAAAAGTTCTTTTGTGTTACAGAGGGTAAGAATAATAATAAGAGGGGCCCCAAATCAAGTATTTACTTCTCACTATTTTAAAATGCTGTTAGACAAGATGCCATACACAACATGGAAAGCCAAACTTAAACAAGTAGCAAACAAACAACCAGTTACAATTTCAACTGCAGAAACACATAACTCTTTATACACAGTCACTGCAAGAGCCTTGAGAAAGCAAAACAAACAAAACCTTCACACAACACAAGCCCAAAGATGCTCCACAAAGTTGCAACATACAGCAATACACACCTCTAGATCTACTCAAAACACAAACATGCATAAATTGACCTATACCCAAATTGAACAATTAGAATGGGAGGCAAAGACAGGAATATCAAACATCCTGATAGCAGCAAAACACGGGACTGAACTACAATCCACCTTGACTGCCTTAACTGACGCCATCCAAAAAGCAGGTCTGCAGCTTGCCCCAGAAAAAATTCAACGCACCCAACCTTGGACCTACCTCGGATGGAGGATCACTCACCAGGAAATCATGCCACAACCAGTGACTTTCAAAGTAACGGACACTATGACCCTGAATGATTTGCAAGGGCTTTTAGGAGCCATTAACTGGCTGAGGCCTGTCTTGGGCATCACAACAGAGGAATTGCACCCCCTCTTCGAGCTACTTAAAGGCGACCCAACTCTCACATCTATTCGATCCCTAACCCCAGAAGCAAAACAAGCTCTGGAAGTATGCTCCCAAGCTGTCGAAAACAGGCAAAGCAGACGACAACCCCCTGACCTGCACATTCGCCTCGCCATCATATCCAGCAAGTTCCAACCTTTTGCTGTCCTTTTCCAATGGGATCAGGCAGAATCTGACCCTTTGAGAATTCTAGAATGGTTATTTCTTCCCCACTCTCCACCTAAGACTGTTTGGACCGTTAATGACATGCTTGCTAAGCTCATTATGAAAGGTAGAGGACATCTGCAGGAGATGGATGGAAGGGATCCTGAGACGATCTACATTCCAGCCACAAAAGACAACTTAGACTGGCTTCTTGCAGAGGACGCTGGGTTTCAGACTGCATTAGCGGACTTCCACGGTAATATTTCCATTCACTTCCCGAAACATAAACTCTGGGCGGAAATAGGAAATCTACCCCTGATGGCCACGCGTCGCTGCAAACTACGACCAGTAAATGGAGTCACAGTCTTCACTGATGCATCTGGACGATCGAAAAAAGCCATCGTGACATGGAAGAACCCTGCCACAGGACAATGGGACAATAAGGTACAAACCTTGGACCAAGGTTCTGTACAGGTTTTAGAACTAGCAGCTATCCGCATGGCATTTGAATTGTTCCATGATCAACCTATGAATGTTGTCACAGATTCTCACTATGCAGCAGGGTTGGTCTCACGTCTCGAAGCCTCCTTCCTTCGAGATGTCACTAATCCTCACTTATTTACAGAAATTCGTACCATATGGTTTCTTATCAACCACAGAAAATTTGATTTTTACATAATGCACACTCGGTCACACACAGAACTTCCAGGACCCATAGCAGAGGGCAATCAAAAAGCTGATGCAACTGCTATGGCAACTACAGTTCCCAAAATTCTGGAACAGGCTAAAGTCTCACACCAGTTCTTCCACCAAAATGCACGTTCATTAAAGAGACAATTCCAAATTACAATAAACCAGACCAGAGACATAATTATGTCATGCTCTGACTGCCAGCGAATTACCCCCATGCCAGCTAAGGAAGGGGTTAATCCCAGGGGCATAACAGCCAATGAAATCTGGCAGACAGACCTTACACATATAGCTGAATTCGGTAAACTAAAATATGTCCATGTTACAGTAGACATGTATTCCAGATACATTAATGCAACAGCACACACGGGAGAAAAAGCCAAAGACGTTATCAGACACTGGCTCAGTTGTTTCGCAATCCTAGGAATTCCAAAAACCATAAAAACCGACAATGGCCCTGCTTATTGTTCTGAAAAAATCAAAACATTTCTCACAGATTGGGGAATGCTCCATTCCATAGGTATACCGCATTCACCCACAGGACAAGCGATTGTAGAAAGAGCTCACCGTACACTAAAAGAAATGCTTCAAAGACAAAAAAGAGGGGAGTCGGTATATAGCCCCCAGGAACGCTTACGGAAAGCGTCATATGTTCTAAATTTCTTAAACTGTGATGATACAGACCATAGCAGGTATGAACGCCAACAGAAAACTCAAATACTTTCATCTTCCAAACCACCAGTTATGATCAAAGATCTAATATCTGGGCAATGGTCAGGACCAGTAGATCTCATAACATGGGGAAGGGGATATGCCTGTGTATCCAAGGGTACCAAATTACAATGGGTCCCTTCTAGATGTGTCAGGCCTTATATTAGCCCTCCACCACAACAGGAGCAACCACCAGAAGAAATAAGTGAAGGATTTGGATTAGAAGAAACACGACCAACAATAGTAAACACATCACACAGTGGGGAGAAAAAAAAAAAAAAAAAGGGGGAAAAGAGATATGGGTCTGTTCCCTATGTGTGTAAATCTACATTAACATTTCCTTAAAACAGGGATAATCACAAAGAAGCAGTAAATGATACAACAGAACCAAAAGAAACATATAAACAGTAACCAATGCAGAACCAAAAGAAACACATAAACAGTAACCAATACAGAATCAAAACTCCATGAGTCAAACACAATAAAGGGTTTAAGAGTGCATTGTAAGGAGAGAATGAAACGGTGGCCACCGGAGTATGAATGAGAAAGTTGAGTGGACGCATGTATATGTGTGTGAAAGCAAGTACACTTTATAGCAAGACATCTTAAACACTACTTCAGACAACACCACCTCAGACACAACATCTACAACCCAACACATTTCCCTTTTAAATAAAGATGATGCCATTACACAAAGTCACCCTCAGATAAAAGGTTATCCACACCTACAAACCCTGGGTAATTTGAGATTGCTTGAATATTGCACGAACCAATAAAGTTGTCAACAGTTCAATAAAGGCCTTGTGACGATAGGCCCTGTTTTTTATAATTAGTTGAAATAAGATTGGTTCTAATAAGAATGTTAAAAACATAGTGTTTCTCAACTTGTTAATAAAAAGAGGAGGGAGATGTGGCAGGAAGAATGTAGCAATGAACCATGGGAGTTGTGGTCTCCCGGGTTCTCAGACAATATTTGATTGTCATTGGTTAGAGGGTCACGTGACATGTTCAGGCGTGGTATTTAAACCTGGGCAGTTTGAATAAACGGTAATTCTGCTCTGGCACTTGTTCGTGTCAGAGTGGGGTTCGTGCCTTGAACAGCACCTCAGGGAAGCCCCAGCATTACTGCTGTCTCTATGACACAATGGGAGGCCCGACATTCCATCCCTGGAGACGCTCCAAGAGGAGCATCCACACCTGTGTCCAGTCAACAGAAGCGACCGGCCACCGAGCGTGACTGACCATGGCCCTGTCAGCTCTGTGGCGCCGCTCTGCGAGCTGGAGATCAGCCCTGACCCGGCTCGTGCAGCTCTTCCGCTCCCCCCAAAGCTCCGGCACCAAAGGTGAGGACAGAGCCTGACCCCGAAAGCCCCGCAGTGCACGGTGGGGACATTCACAGCCCTTCCTCCCCTGCACCTCGCCCTCCTCCTCCTCCTCCTCAGTCCTCTCAGCGCCTGATGGCCCCAGCTTGGGATGTGACTTCCAGGCTTTGCTCTTTCTCACAGGCTCAGCCAACCTGCCTCCACCAGCCCCACTGGCAAGCAGCCCTGGCGTTGCTGTTCCATCCAACACTGCCCGGGGGGGGCCCCAGGGCAGTGGGAAGCCCCTGGCTGGGGCAGACCAACGTGCCCCCCAGGGTCAACTGCAGCCCTACCACCATCAGGGGAGAGCAGTGGCCCCGGTCCCAGCAGCGCGGCACAGCCAGCGCAGCCCTGCCAGCTCAGCCAACCCCTCCGGGACACCCCTGGGCAGTGGCAGCCCCCCAGACGGGAGCACCCCCATGGATGTGGACGTCACCCCGGCACTTAACATCAGCCTGGCCAGTGACGTCTCCATGGAGGAGGACGCCCCCCGCGGCTGCGACCTCTCGCTGGCCAGCGACGTCCCCATGGAGGAGGACACCGCCCGCGGCTGTGACCTCTCGCTGGCCAGCGACGTCTCCATGGAGGAGGACGCCCCCCGAGGCTGCGACCTCTCGCTGGCCAGCGATGTCGCCATGGAGGAGGACACCTCCCCGCCCAGGCACACCACCGCCAGCCACTCAGCCGCACCCCAGCTCCAAGCCACCAGGGAGCCTGGGGTGACTCCAACCAGCCGCGCTCTGCTGAGTGGGAAGGTCCTGCCGCAGGGGACTCAGGGGCACTTGGCTTCCTCCCCGGGGGCTGCAGGGACCAGCCAGGATGGTGGCAGCAGCGTCCCCGCGCCCACGAACAGTGGAGACGCCAAGCTGGAAAGGCGGGGGGCGAAGAGGAAGGGGGGCTCTGAGCCAGGGCCTGCCATCAAGATCAAGGCTCCCGCAGCCGGGGCTGGGGCAGGAAGATTGGCTTAGGCCTGTTAAAGGGATAGGTCGTTTGGGGACCTATCCCTGTTTGAGGGATAGGTCGTTTGGGGACCTATCCCAGGTTGAGGCATAGATCGTTTGGGGATCTATGCCAGTTGGAGGGATAGATCGTTTGGGGATCTATCCCAGCGGGAGGGAGGGAGGGTGTTTATGTGGGGAAGATGTAGATAGAGATGTAGGGAAGATGTAGAGATAGATGTAGACGTAGATGTCGGTGGACAGAAATTGTGTGAACAATTTCAGTTGCATTTCTGAGACCTTCCCCTTGGCATGGCTGGGTGCAGAGAGTAAAAAATACTGCGCCACTTCTATGGCGCAGGCCTTGTGCCAAGGTGAAGGAGGAGTTGTTCTGGCAGGAAAACAAGGCTTATGGACACCTGCTGATATCCAATTAGTACTGTACACCACAGTATGTTTGCCTTATGTATCCAATGTAACCTGGGGAAGAACCACATGTCTGTGTGTCGCAGGCAGCATATGAGCTGTCTGTCCTCTAATAAAGCGGACATTTTTGCCAATCCTGTTGATTTGTGTGCATTTCTGTCTGACCCCCTCCGCCGTTCCGTAGATATAGTTAACAGTTTTCTTCTGGTTACGGAAGAAAAGATTTTATTCCAACACCTGCCTGTGTCTGCCTGCAATGGGGAGGGAGTGCAGGGTGGCCCCAGCAAATGGCAGCAAGCAGATCCAGCAAGGCCCAAAGGGCACCAAGGGCACCCAAAGGGCACCCCGGGCCTGAGTCACTGCCAGAGGTGCAGGCTCTCACGCAGGGTCACTCCCCTGTCCCCTTCGCCTGGGGAAGCAGCCCTTTGGCGTGGCAGCCAGGACACATGGGTCCCGTGCAGGACTCGCGCAGACGGCCCCACGCCCAAAGCAGCCCTGAGCAGAGCCTGGGCACCATCCTGCCGCTCTGGGGCTTTGGAAGGCTGCTCCCAGTGAGCCCACCGTGTCCCCGGTCACCCCAGCGCAGCCCCAGACAGGGCTCCTCCGGGCTGCCCTGGGGCTGCATTGGACAGGGCCCATAAGGGAGAGGGAAGAATGCGCTGGCAACCACATGCGGGGCCTCACAGGAGCCCAGGGAGACGACATCCGTAGATCTCGGGGAGGTGACACTCGGAAGGTCTCGACCTCTGTCTTGGGGGGGATGGCGAGCCACTCAGGAGTTGATGGGTCAGGATCAAAGGGCGGGCAGGCTGGGAATGGGCACACTGCTGTGGGGGTTTGCTCCAGGCCTCCTGAGCAGGAGCAAGATGGGGAGGAGACCTCTACAGGCAGCTTGAAGCAGCCTCCAGGTCACAGTCCCTGCTTCTCGTGGAGACTTCAACTGCCCTGGTGCTTTCCCCGGAGGGTGGTCGGGCACTGGAACGGGCTGCCCAGGGCAGTGGTCACGGCCCCAAGGCTGCCAGAGCTCAAGGAGCGTTTGAATAAACGGTAATTCTGCTCTGGCACTTGTTCGTGTCAGAGTGGGGTTCGTGCCTTGAACAGCACCTCAGGGAAGCCCCAGCATTACTGCTGTCTCTATGGCACAATGGGAGGCCCAACATTCCATCCCTGGAGACGCTCCAAGAGGAGCATCCAGACCTGTGTCCAGTCAACAGAAGCGACCGGCCACCGAGCGTGACTGACCATGGCCCTGTCAGCTCTGTGGCGCCGCTCTGTGAGCTGGAGATCAGCCCTGACCCGGCTCGTGCAGCTCTTCCGCTCCCCCCAAAGCTCCGGCACCAAAGGTGAGGACAGAGCCTGACCCCGAAAGCCCCGCAGTGCACGGTGGGGACATTCACAGCCCTTCCTCCCCTGCACCTCGCCCTCCTCCTCCTCCTCCTCCTCAGTCCTCCAAGCGCCTGACGGCCCCAGCTCGGGATGTGACTTCCAGGCTTTGCTCTTTCTCACAGGCTCAGCCAACCTGCCTCCACCAGCCCCACTGGCAAGCAGCCCTGGCGTTGCTGTAACATCCAACACTGCCCGGGGGGGGCCTCAGGGCAGTGGGAAGCCCCTGGCTGGGGCAGACCAACGTGCCCCCCAGGGTCAACTGCAGCCCTACCACCATCAGGGGAGAGCAGTGGCCCTGGTCCCAGCAGCGCGGCACAGCCAGCGCAGCCCTGCCAGCTCAGCCAACCCCTCCGGGACACCCCTGGGCAGTGGCAGCCCCCCAGACGGGAGCACCCCCATGGATGTGGACGTCACCCCGGCACTTAACATCAGCCTGGCCAGTGACGTCTCCATGGAGGAGGACGCCCCCCGCGGCTGCGACCTCTCACTGGCCACCGACGTCCCCATGGAGGAGGACACCGCCCGCGGCTGCGACCTCTCGCTGGCCAGCGACGTCCCCATGGAGGAGGACGCCCCCAGAGGCTGCGACCTCTCGCTGGCCAGCGATGTCGCCATGGAGGAGGACACCTCCCCGCCCAGGCACACCACCGCCAGCCACTCAGCCGCACCCCAGCTCCAAGCCACCAGGGAGCCTGGGGTGACTCCAACCAGCCGCGCTCTGCTGAGTGGGAAGGTCCTGCCGCAGGGGACTCAGGGGCACTTGGCTTCCTCCCCGGGGGCTGCAGGGACCAGCCAGGATGGTGGCAGCAGCGTCCCCGCACCCACGAACAGTGGAGACGCCAAGCTGGAAAGGCGCGGGGCGAAGAGGAAGGGGGGCTCTGAGCCAGGGCCTGCCATCAAGATCAAGGCTCCCGCAGCCGGGGCTGGGGCAGGAAGATTGGCTTAGGCCTGTTAAAGGGATAGGTCGTTTGGGGACCTATCCCTGTTTGAGGGATAGGTCGTTTGGGGACCTATCCCAGGTTGAGGCATAGATCGTTTGGGGATCTATGCCAGTTGGAGGGATAGATCGTTTGGGGATCTATCCCAGCGGGAGGGAGGGAGGGTGTTTATGTGGGGAAGATGTAGATAGAGATGTAGGGAAGATGTAGAGATAGATGTAGACGTAGATGTCGGTGGACAGAAATTGTGTGAACAATTTCAGTTGCATTTCTGAGACCTTCCCCTTGGCATGGCTGGGTGCAGAGAGTAAAAAATACTGCGCCACTTCTATGGCGCAGGCCTTGTGCCAAGGTGAAGGAGGAGTTGTTCTGGCAGGAAAACAAGGCTTATGGACACCTGCTGATATCCAATTAGTACTGTACACCACAGTATGTTTGCCTTATGTATCCAATGTAACCTGGGGAAGAACCACATGTCTGTGTGTCGCAGGCAGCATATGAGCTGTCTGTCCTCTAATAAAGCGGACATTTTTGCCAATCCTGCTGATTTGTGTGCATTTCTGTCTGACCCCCTCCGCCGTTCCATAGATATAGTTAACAGTTTTCTTCTGGTTACGGAAGAAAAGATTTTATTCCAACACCTACCTGTGTCTGCCTGCAATGGGGAGGGAGTGCAGGGTGGCCCCAGCAAATGGCAGCAAGCAGATCCAGCAAGGCCCAAAGGGCACCAAGGGCACCCAAAGGGCACCCCGGGCCTGAGTCACTGCCAGAGGTGCAGGCTCTCACGCAGGGTCACTCCCCTGTCCCCTTCGCCTGGGGAAGCAGCCCTTTGGCGTGGCAGCCAGGACACATGGGTCCCGTGCAGGACTCGCGCAGACGGCCCCACGCCCAAAGTAGCCCTGAGCAGAGCCTGGGCACCATCCTGCCGCTCTGGGGCTTTGGAAGGCTGCTCCCAGTGAGCCCACCGTGTCCCCGGTCACCCCAGCGCAGCCCCAGACAGGGCTCCTCCGGGCTGCCCTGGGGCTGCATTGGACAGGGCCCATAAGGGAGAGGGAAGAATGCGCTGGCAACCACATGCGGGGCCTCGCAGGAGCCCAGGGAGACGACATCCGTAGATCTCAGGGAGGTGACACTCGGAAGGTCTCGACCTCTGTCTTGGGGGGGATGGCGAGCCACTCAGGAGTTGATGGGTCAGGATCAAAGGGCGGGCAGGCTGGGAATGGGCACACTGCTGTGGGGGTTTGCTCCAGGCCTCCTGAGCAGGAGCAAGATGGGGAGGAGACCTCTACAGGCAGCTTGAAGCAGCCTCCAGGTCACAGTCCCTGCTTCTCGTGGAGACTTCAACTGCCCTGGTGCTTTCCCCGGAGGGTGGTCGGGCACTGGAACGGGCTGCCCAGGGCAGTGGTCACGGCCCCAAGGCTGCCAGAGCTCAAGGAGCGTTTGGACAACGCTCTCAGGCACACGGTGGGATGGCTGTGCTGTCCTGCACAGGGCCAGGAGTTGGACTGGGCGACCCTTGTGGGTCCCTTCCAAGGCAGGATGTTATGTGATTCGAGCTCTTTGGTTAAGCCTTCCTCTGGCCAGGAAGAGCTGGCAAAGCTGTTGGGGGTGGGGCAGAAGAAGGGAAGTGTGGCAGGAAGAATGTAGCAATGAACCATGGGAGTTGTGGTCTCCCGGGTTCTCAGACAATATTTGATTGTCATTGGTTAGAGGGTCACGTGACATGTTCAGGCGTGGTATTTAAACCTAGGCAGTTTGAATAAATGGTATTTCTGCTCTGGCTCTTGTTCGTGTCAGAGTGGGGTTCGTGCCTTGAACAGCACCTCAAATGGAGCCCGAACAGGGTCTTCAGCAGGTTACCGGCAACCAGGAGCAGAAGCTCTGGGGAACCTGTCCGGGGGTGTCCATATCGCCAAAACCAAAAGGAAGAAAAGAAAGAATTCAGCGCGCTGGGTTACCTCTGCAAAAAGGAACAAAAAAGGAAGAAAAAAGGACCAGAAGAAAGGACAACAGAGCTTCCGCACAGAGGTAACCAAAAATTGGTGAATATGGGAGGGTGGTTTACCCGTCAGGAGGGAATTACTCCAAAAATCAAACAAACAGCAGAAGCTGTCTCTCAACTTTTACAAGAACAACCATAGAAGAAAGTAAGTTATGGGACTTGTTATATTGGATTTCGTTGCCTGAACCTGCATTCCCTCTGACTGGACCTTGTCAAGTGTCATCTTGGAGGAAAATAGGGAACAAAATTATTGAAAAAGCCAGTGAGGGAAAAACAGACGCCCTCAAGAATTTGGCTACATGGAAAGACATTATGATAGCCTTGAATAAGCACTACAGAAAGGCAAATGCACCCGGGAGAGTGGACTTCCCCCCCCTTCACTCCTTTCCCCTCAACCCCCCCCCCTTCAACCCCAGCCCCCCCACCGACCGAGTGGGGCAGGGGGGGAATGCACGTTGGTCAGGGGGGATGAGGGGGAGGGGGAGCCCTTGGGGGGAACAGTGCAGTGGCAGCGTGTGGTGTGAAGGAGCATGGCTTGGGGGCTGGCAGCATGAGCATGGCAGCCGGGGGGGATGCTGGCTTTATGCCAGCGCCCATGGCTGCAGCTGAGACCATGCCATACAGAGCAGCAAGCAGTGCTGCTGGAGCCGAGGACCATTACAGAGCAGCGCCGACCCCTGGACCGTTACGGGGCGACCGTGACACGGTGGTTGCACAGTCAACGTGCAGAAGGAGAGTGGCACCGGAGGCACTGCCATGTTGCCCCTGCCGTGTGCCGGAAGTGAAGCCGCCACCCCCAGGTTCAGGCATTTCGCCGGGAAGGGGGGAGGATGACTGTGACGGACAAATAGACAGCGAGTCTATAGAGGACACAGAAGAGAATCTGCTAGCTCCCTTTAGCCAGGGCGCTCCACTAACACCCTTTGGCTGCGCAGCGGCCATGAGACCGCTGCAGAACAACCACGCAGCAACATGGATGCAGCAAGCTTACTCCGGCCGTGAGGCGGAAGTGAAAGTGCCTCTTCCGTCACCACCAGTTCAACCAACTCACAACAAATGCACAACAGTTAAAGCATCACTGTGGCTCTCCTACCCAGAAACCAACCCACAGCCCTCACCAGCCTCAGAACAGCTTCTATGCCGAAGATGGCCTGATGGAGGAGGAAGAAGAGATATTGACTCCCTAGAAAGCTTAGCTGAGCTGTGGCAAACTGAACTCAGTGAGACAAGAGAACCAGAAAAAGGACAAGCAGTTTTGAATCCTGCAAAAGAGGAAGAACAGCAAACATGGCTACAGCTACTACTTCAGCTCGAGGAAGAAGATGTAGACTGGGAAAGCACACAGAACATCTGCCTACCCAAGCCCAGACCATCAGCAAAGTCAAAGCTACCAACGTTGAAGTGGACAGCACGTGTACTGACGGCGTTGCTGGCAATGACAGTGGTTGGTTTTGTACTGCGAGAATTTCAGCTGGGACAACACCATCCACCTCCTGACAGAACCAACAACCTAGAGGTAGCATTGCAAAACACAGCAGACATACAGCTATCAACTACCATGTTTAATTTTCTAAGTCACAGAAGGACAACTTTACTAATTGACAGATGATCTGCTATTATAAAAAGTTCTTTTGTGTTACAGAGGGTAAGAATAATAATAAGAGGGGCCCCAAATCAAGTATTTACTTCTCACTATTTTAAAATGCTGTTAGACAAGATGCCATACACAACATGGAAAGCCAAACTTAAACAAGTAGCAAACAAACAACCAGTTACAATTTCAACTGCAGAAACACATAACTCTTTATACACAGTCACTGCAAGAGCCTTGAGAAAGCAAAACAAACAAAACCTTCACACAACACAAGCCCAAAGATGCTCCACAAAGTTGCAACATACAGCAATACACACCTCTAGATCTACTCAAAACACAAACATGCATAAATTGACCTATACCCAAATTGAACAATTAGAATGGGAGGCAAAGACAGGAATATCAAACATCCTGATAGCAGCAAAACACGGGACTGAACTACAATCCACCTTGACTGCCTTAACTGACGCCATCCAAAAAGCAGGTCTGCAGCTTGCCCCAGAAAAAATTCAACGCACCCAACCTTGGACCTACCTCGGATGGAGGATCACTCAACAGGAAATCATGCCACAACCAGTGACTTTCAAAGTAACGGACACTATGACCCTGAATGATTTGCAAGGGCTTTTAGGAGCCATTAACTGGCTGAGGCCTGTCTTGGGCATCACAACAGAGGAATTGCACCCCCTCTTCGAGCTACTTAAAGGCGACCCAACTCTCACATCTATTCGATCCCTAACCCCAGAAGCAAAACAAGCTCTGGAAGTATGCTCCCAAGCTGTCGAAAACAGGCAAAGCAGACGACAACCCCCTGACCTGCACATTCGCCTCGCCATCATATCCAGCAAGTTCCAACCTTTTGCTGTCCTTTTCCAATGGGATCAGGCAGAATCTGACCCTTTGAGAATTCTAGAATGGTTATTTCTTCCCCACTCTCCACCTAAGACTGTTTGGACCGTTAATGACATGCTTGCTAAGCTCATTATGAAAGGTAGAGGACATCTGCAGGAGATGGATGGAAGGGATCCTGAGACGATCTACATTCCAGCCACAAAAGACAACTTAGACTGGCTTCTTGCAGAGGACGCTGGGTTTCAGACTGCATTAGCGGACTTCCACGGTAATATTTCCATTCACTTCCCGAAACATAAACTCTGGGCGGAAATAGGAAATCTACCCCTGATGGCCACGCGTCGCTGCAAACTACGACCAGTAAATGGAGTCACAGTCTTCACTGATGCATCTGGACGATCGAAAAAAGCCATCGTGACATGGAAGAACCCTGCCACAGGACAATGGGACAATAAGGTACAAACCTTGGACCAAGGTTCTGTACAGGTTTTAGAACTAGCAGCTATCCGCATGGCATTTGAATTGTTCCATGATCAACCTATGAATGTTGTCACAGATTCTCACTATGCAGCAGGGTTGGTCTCACGTCTCGAAGCCTCCTTCCTTCGAGATGTCACTAATCCTCACTTATTTACAGAAATTCGTACCATATGGTTTCTTATCAACCACAGAAAATTTGATTTTTACATAATGCACACTCGGTCACACACAGAACTTCCAGGACCCATAGCAGAGGGCAATCAAAAAGCTGATGCAACTGCTATGGCAACTACAGTTCCCAAAATTCTGGAACAGGCTAAAGTCTCACACCAGTTCTTCCACCAAAATGCACGTTCATTAAAGAGACAATTCCAAATTACAATAAACCAGACCAGAGACATAATTATGTCATGCTCTGACTGCCAGCGAATTACCCCCATGCCAGCTAAGGAAGGGGTTAATCCCAGGGGCATAACAGCCAATGAAATCTGGCAGACAGACCTTACACATATAGCTGAATTCGGTAAACTAAAATATGTCCATGTTACAGTAGACATGTATTCCAGATACATTAATGCAACAGCACACACGGGAGAAAAAGCCAAAGACGTTATCAGACACTGGCTCAGTTGTTTCGCAATCCTAGGAATTCCAAAAACCATAAAAACCGACAATGGCCCTGCTTATTGTTCTGAAAAAATCAAAACATTTCTCACAGATTGGGGAATGCTCCATTCCATAGGTATACCGCATTCACCCACAGGACAAGCGATTGTAGAAAGAGCTCACCGTACACTAAAAGAAATGCTTCAAAGACAAAAAAGAGGGGAGTCGGTATATAGCCCCCAGGAACGCTTACGGAAAGCGTCATATGTTCTAAATTTCTTAAACTGTGATGATACAGACCATAGCAGGTATGAACGCCAACAGAAAACTCAAATACTTTCATCTTCCAAACCACCAGTTATGATCAAAGATCTAATATCTGGGCAATGGTCAGGACCAGTAGATCTCATAACATGGGGAAGGGGATATGCCTGTGTATCCAAGGGTACCAAATTACAATGGGTCCCTTCTAGATGTGTCAGGCCTTATATTAGCCCTCCACCACAACAGGAGCAACCACCAGAAGAAATAAGTGAAGGATTTGGATTAGAAGAAACACGACCAACAATAGTAAACACATCACACAGTGGGGAGAAAAAAAAAAAAAAAAAGGGGGAAAAGAGATATGGGTCTGTTCCCTATGTGTGTAAATCTACATTAACATTTCCTTAAAACAGGGAGAATCACAAAGAAGCAGTAAATGATACAACAGAACCAAAAGAAACATATAAACAGTAACCAAGGCAGAACCAAAAGAAACACATAAACAGTAACCAATACAGAACCAAAACTCCATGAGTCAAACACAATAAAGGGTTTAAGAGTGCATGTGTAAGGAGAGAATGAAACGGTGGCCACCAGAGTATGAATGAGAAAGTTGAGTGGACGCATGTATGTGTGTGTGAAAGCAAGTACACTTTATAGCAAGACATCTTAAACACTACTTCAGACAACACCACCTCAGACACAACATCTACAACCCAACACATTTCCCTTTTAAATAAAGATGATGCCATTACACAAAGTCACCCTCAGATAAAAGGTTATCCACACCTACAAACCCTGGGTAATTTGAGATTGCTTGAATATTGCACGAACCAATAAAGTTGTCAACAGTTCAATAAAGGCCTTGTGACGATAGGCCCTGTTTTTTATAATTAGTTGAAATAAGATTGGTTCTAATAAGAATGTTAAAAACATAGTGTTTCTCAACTTGTTAATAAAAAGAGGAGGGAGATGTGGCAGGAAGAATGTAGCAATGAACCATGGGAGTTGTGGTCTCCCGGGTTCTCAGACAATATTTGATTGTCATTGGTTAGAGGGTCACGTGACATGTTCAGGTGTGGTATTTAAACCTGGGCAGTTTGAATAAACGGTAATTCTGCTCTGGCACTTGTTCGTGTCAGAGTGGGGTTCGTGCCTTGAACAGCACCTCAGGGAAGCCCCAGCATTACTGCTGTCTCTATGACACAATGGGAGGCCCGACATTCCATCCCTGGAGACGCTCCAAGAGGAGCATCCAGACCTGTGTCCAGTCAACAGAAGCGACCGGCCACCGAGCGTGACGGACCATGGCCCTGTCAGCTCTGTGGCGCCGCTCTGTGAGCTGGAGATCAGCCCTGACCCGGCTCGTGCAGCTCTTCCGCTCCCCCCAAAGCTCCGGCACCAAAGGTGAGGACAGAGCCTGACCCCGAAAGCCCCGCAGTGCACGGTGGGGACATTCACAGCCCTTCCTCCCCTGCACCTCGCCCTCCTCCTCCTCCTCCTCCTCAGTCCTCCAAGCGCCTGACGGCCCCAGCTCGGGATGTGACTTCCAGGCTTTGCTCTTTCTCACAGGCTCAGCCAACCTGCCTCCACCAGCCCCACTGGCAAGCAGCCCTGGCGTTGCTGTTCCATCCAACACTGCCCGGGGGGGGCCCCAGGGCAGTGGGAAGCCCCTGGCTGGGGCAGACCAACGTGCCCCCCAGGGTCAACTGCAGCCCTACCACCATCAGGGGAGAGCAGTGGCCCCGGTCCCAGCAGCGCGGCACAGCCAGCGCAGCCCTGCCAGCTCAGCCAACCCCTCCGGGACACCCCTGGGCAGTGGCAGCCCCCCAGACGGGAGCACCCCCATGGATGTGGACGTCACCCCGGCACTTAACATCAGCCTGGCCAGTGACGTCCCCATGGAGGAGGACGCCCCCCGCGGCTGCGACCTCTCACTGGCCACCGACGTCCCCATGGAGGAGGACACCGCCCGCGGCTGCGACCTCTCGCTGGCCAGCGACGTCCCCATGGAGGAGGACGCCCCCAGAGGCTGCGACCTCTCGCTGGCCAGCGATGTCGCCATGGAGGAGGACACCTCCCCGCCCAGGCACACCACCGCCAGCCACTCAGCCGCACCCCAGCTCCAAGCCACCAGGGAGCCTGGGGTGACTCCAACCAGCCGCGCTCTGCTGAGTGGGAAGGTCCTGCCGCAGGGGACTCAGGGGCACTTGGCTTCCTCCCCGGGGGCTGCAGGGACCAGCCAGGATGGTGGCAGCAGCGTCCCCGCGCCCACGGACCGCGGCGACACCAAGCTGGAAAGGCGCGGGGCGAAGAGGAAGGGGGGCTCTGAGCCAGGGCCTGCCATCAAGATCAAGGCTCCCGCAGCCGGGGCTGGGGCAGGAAGATTGGCTTAGGCCTGTTAAAGGGATAGGTCGTTTGGGGACCTATCCCTGTTTGAGGGATAGGTCGTTTGGGGACCTATCCCAGGTTGAGGCATAGATCGTTTGGGGATCTATGCCAGTTGGAGGGATAGATCGTTTGGGGATCTATCCCAGCGGGAGGGAGGGAGGGTGTTTATGTGGGGAAGATGTAGATAGAGATGTAGGGAAGATGTAGAGATAGATGTAGACGTAGATGTCGGTGGACAGAAATTGTGTGAACAATTTCAGTTGCATTTCTGAGACCTTCCCCTTGGCATGGCTGGGTGCAGAGAGTAAAAAATACTGCGCCACTTCTATGGCGCAGGCCTTGTGCCAAGGTGAAGGAGGAGTTGTTCTGGCAGGAAAACAAGGCTTATGGACACCTGCTGATATCCAATTAGTACTGTACACCACAGTATGTTTGCCTTATGTATCCAATGTAACCTGGGGAAGAACCACATGTCTGTGTGTCGCAGGCAGCATATGAGCTGTCTGTCCTCTAATAAAGCGGACATTTTTGCCAATCCTGCTGATTTGTGTGCATTTCTGTCTGACCCCCTCCGCCGTTCCATAGATATAGTTAACAGTTTTCTTCTGGTTACGGAAGAAAAGATTTTATTCCAACACCTACCTGTGTCTGCCTGCAATGGGGAGGGAGTGCAGGGTGGCCCCAGCAAATGGCAGCAAGCAGATCCAGCAAGGCCCAAAGGGCACCAAGGGCACCCAAAGGGCACCCCGGGCCTGAGTCACTGCCAGAGGTGCAGGCTCTCACGCAGGGTCACTCCCCTGTCCCCTTCGCCTGGGGAAGCAGCCCTTTGGCGTGGCAGCCAGGACACATGGGTCCCGTGCAGGACTCGCGCAGACGGCCCCACGCCCAAAGTAGCCCTGAGCAGAGCCTGGGCACCATCCTGCCGCTCTGGGGCTTTGGAAGGCTGCTCCCAGTGAGCCCACCGTGTCCCCGGTCACCCCAGCGCAGCCCCAGACAGGGCTCCTCCGGGCTGCCCTGGGGCTGCATTGGACAGGGCCCATAAGGGAGAGGGAAGAATGCGCTGGCAACCACATGCGGGGCCTCGCAGGAGCCCAGGGAGACGACATCCGTAGATCTCAGGGAGGTGACACTCGGAAGGTCTCGACCTCTGTCTTGGGGGGGATGGCGAGCCACTCAGGAGTTGATGGGTCAGGATCAAAGGGCGGGCAGGCTGGGAATGGGCACACTGCTGTGGGGGTTTGCTCCAGGCCTCCTGAGCAGGAGCAAGATGGGGAGGAGACCTCTACAGGCAGCTTGAAGCAGCCTCCAGGTCACAGTCCCTGCTTCTCGTGGAGACTTCAACTGCCCTGGTGCTTTCCCCGGAGGGTGGTCGGGCACTGGAACGGGCTGCCCAGGGCAGTGGTCACGGCCCCAAGGCTGCCAGAGCTCAAGGAGCGTTTGGACAACGCTCTCAGGCACACGGTGGGATGGCTGTGCTGTCCTGCACAGGGCCAGGAGTTGGACTGGGCGACCCTTGTGGGTCCCTTCCAAGGCAGGATGTTATGTGATTCGAGCTCTTTGGTTAAGCCTTCCTCTGGCCAGGAAGAGCTGGCAAAGCTGTTGGGGGTGGGGCAGAAGAAGGGAAGTGTGGCAGGAAGAATGTAGCAATGAACCATGGGAGTTGTGGTCTCCCGGGTTCTCAGACAATATTTGATTGTCATTGGTTAGAGGGTCACGTGACATGTTCAGGCGTGGTATTTAAACCTAGGCAGTTTGAATATATGGTATTTCTGCTCTGGCTCTTGTTCGTGTCAGAGTGGGGTTCGTGCCTTGAACAGCACCTCAAATGGAGCCCGAACAGGGTCTTCAGCAGGTTACCGGCAACCAGGAGCAGAAGCTCTGGGGAACCTGTCCGGGGGTGTCCATATCGCCAAAACCAAAAGGAAGAAAAGAAAGAATTCAGCGCGCTGGGTTACCTCTGCAAAAAGGAACAAAAAAGGAAGAAAAAAGGACCAGAAGAAAGGACAACAGAGCTTCCGCACAGAGGTAACCAAAAATTGGTGAATATGGGAGGGTGGTTTACCCGTCAGGAGGGAATTACTCCAAAAATCAAACAAACAGCAGAAGCTGTCTCTCAACTTTTACAAGAACAACCATAGAAGAAAGTAAGTTATGGGACTTGTTATATTGGATTTCGTTGCCTGAACCTGCATTCCCTCTGACTGGACCTTGTCAAGTGTCATCTTGGAGGAAAATAGGGAACAAAATTATTGAAAAAGCCAGTGAGGGAAAAACAGACGCCCTCAAGAATTTGGCTACATGGAAAGACATTATGATAGCCTTGAATAAGCACTACAGAAAGGCAAATGCACCCGGGAGAGTGGACTTCCCCCCCCTTCACTCCTTTCCCCTCAACCCCCCCCCCTTCAACCCCAGCCCCCCCACCGACCGAGTGGGGCAGGGGGGGAATGCACGTTGGTCAGGGGGGATGAGGGGGAGGGGGAGCCCTTGGGGGGAACAGTGCAGTGGCAGCGTGTGGTGTGAAGGAGCATGGCTTGGGGGCTGGCAGCATGAGCATGGCAGCCGGGGGGGATGCTGGCTTTATGCCAGCGCCCATGGCTGCAGCTGAGACCATGCCATACAGAGCAGCAAGCAGTGCTGCTGGAGCCGAGGACCATTACAGAGCAGCGCCGACCCCTGGACCGTTACGGGGCGACCGTGACACGGTGGTTGCACAGTCAACGTGCAGAAGGAGAGTGGCACCGGAGGCACTGCCATGTTGCCCCTGCCGTGTGCCGGAAGTGAAGCCGCCACCCCCAGGTTCAGGCATTTCGCCGGGAAGGGGGGAGGATGACTGTGACGGACAAATAGACAGCGAGTCTATAGAGGACACAGAAGAGAATCTGCTAGCTCCCTTTAGCCAGGGCGCTCCACTAACACCCTTTGGCTGCGCAGCGGCCATGAGACCGCTGCAGAACAACCACGCAGCAACATGGACGCAGCAAGCTTACTCCGGCCGTGAGGCGGAAGTGAAAGTGCCTCTTCCGTCACCACCAGTTCAACCAACTCACAACAAATGCACAACAGTTAAAGCATCACTGTGGCTCTCCTACCCAGAAACCAACCCACAGCCCTCACCAGCCTCAGAACAGCTTCTATGCCGAAGATGGCCTGATGGAGGAGGAAGAAGAGATATTGACTCCCTAGAAAGCTTAGCTGAGCTGTGGCAAACTGAACTCAGTGAGACAAGAGAACCAGAAAAAGGACAAGCAGTTTTGAATCCTGCAAAAGAGGAAGAACAGCAAACATGGCTACAGCTACTACTTCAGCTCGAGGAAGAAGATGTAGACTGGGAAAGCACACAGAACATCTGCCTACCCAAGCCCAGACCATCAGCAAAGTCAAAGCTACCAACGTTGAAGTGGACAGCACGTGTACTGACGGCGTTGCTGGCAATGACAGTGGTTGGTTTTGTACTGCGAGAATTTCAGCTGGGACAACACCATCCACCTCCTGACAGAACCAACAACCTAGAGGTAGCATTGCAAAACACAGCAGACATACAGCTATCAACTACCATGTTTAATTTTCTAAGTCACAGAAGGACAACTTTACTAATTGACAGATGATCTGCTATTATAAAAAGTTCTTTTGTGTTACAGAGGGTAAGAATAATAATAAGAGGGGCCCCAAATCAAGTATTTACTTCTCACTATTTTAAAATGCTGTTAGACAAGATGCCATACACAACATGGAAAGCCAAACTTAAACAAGTAGCAAACAAACAACCAGTTACAATTTCAACTGCAGAAACACATAACTCTTTATACACAGTCACTGCAAGAGCCTTGAGAAAGCAAAACAAACAAAACCTTCACACAACACAAGCCCAAAGATGCTCCACAAAGTTGCAACATACAGCAATACACACCTCTAGATCTACTCAAAACACAAACATGCATAAATTGACCTATACCCAAATTGAACAATTAGAATGGGAGGCAAAGACAGGAATATCAAACATCCTGATAGCAGCAAAACACGGGACTGAACTACAATCCACCTTGACTGCCTTAACTGACGCCATCCAAAAAGCAGGTCTGCAGCTTGCCCCAGAAAAAATTCAACGCACCCAACCTTGGACCTACCTCGGATGGAGGATCACTCAACAGGAAATCATGCCACAACCAGTGACTTTCAAAGTAACGGACACTATGACCCTGAATGATTTGCAAGGGCTTTTAGGAGCCATTAACTGGCTGAGGCCTGTCTTGGGCATCACAACAGAGGAATTGCACCCCCTCTTCGAGCTACTTAAAGGCGACCCAACTCTCACATCTATTCGATCCCTAACCCCAGAAGCAAAACAAGCTCTGGAAGTATGCTCCCAAGCTGTCGAAAACAGGCAAAGCAGACGACAACCCCCTGACCTGCACATTCGCCTCGCCATCATATCCAGCAAGTTCCAACCTTTTGCTGTCCTTTTCCAATGGGATCAGGCAGAATCTGACCCTTTGAGAATTCTAGAATGGTTATTTCTTCCCCACTCTCCACCTAAGACTGTTTGGACCGTTAATGACATGCTTGCTAAGCTCATTATGAAAGGTAGAGGACATCTGCAGGAGATGGATGGAAGGGATCCTGAGACGATCTACATTCCAGCCACAAAAGACAACTTAGACTGGCTTCTTGCAGAGGACGCTGGGTTTCAGACTGCATTAGCGGACTTCCACGGTAATATTTCCATTCACTTCCCGAAACATAAACTCTGGGCGGAAATAGGAAATCTACCCCTGATGGCCACGCGTCGCTGCAAACTACGACCAGTAAATGGAGTCACAGTCTTCACTGATGCATCTGGACGATCGAAAAAAGCCATCGTGACATGGAAGAACCCTGCCACAGGACAATGGGACAATAAGGTACAAACCTTGGACCAAGGTTCTGTACAGGTTTTAGAACTAGCAGCTATCCGCATGGCATTTGAATTGTTCCATGATCAACCTATGAATGTTGTCACAGATTCTCACTATGCAGCAGGGTTGGTCTCACGTCTCGAAGCCTCCTTCCTTCGAGATGTCACTAATCCTCACTTATTTACAGAAATTCGTACCATATGGTTTCTTATCAACCACAGAAAATTTGATTTTTACATAATGCACACTCGGTCACACACAGAACTTCCAGGACCCATAGCAGAGGGCAATCAAAAAGCTGATGCAACTGCTATGGCAACTACAGTTCCCAAAATTCTGGAACAGGCTAAAGTCTCACACCAGTTCTTCCACCAAAATGCACGTTCATTAAAGAGACAATTCCAAATTACAATAAACCAGACCAGAGACATAATTATGTCATGCTCTGACTGCCAGCGAATTACCCCCATGCCAGCTAAGGAAGGGGTTAATCCCAGGGGCATAACAGCCAATGAAATCTGGCAGACAGACCTTACACATATAGCTGAATTCGGTAAACTAAAATATGTCCATGTTACAGTAGACATGTATTCCAGATACATTAATGCAACAGCACACACGGGAGAAAAAGCCAAAGACGTTATCAGACACTGGCTCAGTTGTTTCGCAATCCTAGGAATTCCAAAAACCATAAAAACCGACAATGGCCCTGCTTATTGTTCTGAAAAAATCAAAACATTTCTCACAGATTGGGGAATGCTCCATTCCATAGGTATACCGCATTCACCCACAGGACAAGCGATTGTAGAAAGAGCTCACCGTACACTAAAAGAAATGCTTCAAAGACAAAAAAGAGGGGAGTCGGTATATAGCCCCCAGGAACGCTTACGGAAAGCGTCATATGTTCTAAATTTCTTAAACTGTGATGATACAGACCATAGCAGGTATGAACGCCAACAGAAAACTCAAATACTTTCATCTTCCAAACCACCAGTTATGATCAAAGATCTAATATCTGGGCAATGGTCAGGACCAGTAGATCTCATAACATGGGGAAGGGGATATGCCTGTGTATCCAAGGGTACCAAATTACAATGGGTCCCTTCTAGATGTGTCAGGCCTTATATTAGCCCTCCACCACAACAGGAGCAACCACCAGAAGAAATAAGTGAAGGATTTGGATTAGAAGAAACACGACCAACAATAGTAAACACATCACACAGTGGGGAGAAAAAAAAAAAAAAAAAGGGGGAAAAGAGATATGGGTCTGTTCCCTATGTGTGTAAATCTACATTAACATTTCCTTAAAACAGGGAGAATCACAAAGAAGCAGTAAATGATACAACAGAACCAAAAGAAACATATAAACAGTAACCAAGGCAGAACCAAAAGAAACACATAAACAGTAACCAATACAGAACCAAAACTCCATGAGTCAAACACAATAAAGGGTTTAAGAGTGCATGTGTAAGGAGAGAATGAAACGGTGGCCACCAGAGTATGAATGAGAAAGTTGAGTGGACGCATGTATGTGTGTGTGAAAGCAAGTACACTTTATAGCAAGACATCTTAAACACTACTTCAGACAACACCACCTCAGACACAACATCTACAACCCAACACATTTCCCTTTTAAATAAAGATGATGCCATTACACAAAGTCACCCTCAGATAAAAGGTTATCCACACCTACAAACCCTGGGTAATTTGAGATTGCTTGAATATTGCACGAACCAATAAAGTTGTCAACAGTTCAATAAAGGCCTTGTGACGATAGGCCCTGTTTTTTATAATTAGTTGAAATAAGATTGGTTCTAATAAGAATGTTAAAAACATAGTGTTTCTCAACTTGTTAATAAAAAGAGGAGGGAGATGTGGCAGGAAGAATGTAGCAATGAACCATGGGAGTTGTGGTCTCCCGGGTTCTCAGACAATATTTGATTGTCATTGGTTAGAGGGTCACGTGACATGTTCAGGTGTGGTATTTAAACCTGGGCAGTTTGAATAAACGGTAATTCTGCTCTGGCACTTGTTCGTGTCAGAGTGGGGTTCGTGCCTTGAACAGCACCTCAGGGAAGCCCCAGCATTACTGCTGTCTCTATGACACAATGGGAGGCCCGACATTCCATCCCTGGAGACGCTCCAAGAGGAGCATCCAGACCTGTGTCCAGTCAACAGAAGCGACCGGCCACCGAGCGTGACGGACCATGGCCCTGTCAGCTCTGTGGCGCCGCTCTGTGAGCTGGAGATCAGCCCTGACCCGGCTCGTGCAGCTCTTCCGCTCCCCCCAAAGCTCCGGCACCAAAGGTGAGGACAGAGCCTGACCCCGAAAGCCCCGCAGTGCACGGTGGGGACATTCACAGCCCTTCCTCCCCTGCACCTCGCCCTCCTCCTCCTCCTCCTCCTCAGTCCTCCAAGCGCCTGACGGCCCCAGCTCGGGATGTGACTTCCAGGCTTTGCTCTTTCTCACAGGCTCAGCCAACCTGCCTCCACCAGCCCCACTGGCAAGCAGCCCTGGCGTTGCTGTTCCATCCAACACTGCCCGGGGGGGGCCCCAGGGCAGTGGGAAGCCCCTGGCTGGGGCAGACCAACGTGCCCCCCAGGGTCAACTGCAGCCCTACCACCATCAGGGGAGAGCAGTGGCCCCGGTCCCAGCAGCGCGGCACAGCCAGCGCAGCCCTGCCAGCTCAGCCAACCCCTCCGGGACACCCCTGGGCAGTGGCAGCCCCCCAGACGGGAGCACCCCCATGGATGTGGACGTCACCCCGGCACTTAACATCAGCCTGGCCAGTGACGTCCCCATGGAGGAGGACGCCCCCCGCGGCTGCGACCTCTCACTGGCCACCGACGTCCCCATGGAGGAGGACACCGCCCGCGGCTGCGACCTCTCACTGGCCAGCGACGTCCCCATGGAGGAGGACGCCCCCAGAGGCTGCGACCTCTCGCTGGCCAGCGATGTCGCCATGGAGGAGGACACCTCCCCGCCCAGGCACACCACCGCCAGCCACTCAGCCGCACCCCAGCTCCAAGCCACCAGGGAGCCTGGGGTGACTCCAACCAGCCGCGCTCTGCTGAGTGGGAAGGTCCTGCCGCAGGGGACTCAGGGGCACTTGGCTTCCTCCCCGGGGGCTGCAGGGACCAGCCAGGATGGTGGCAGCAGCGTCCCCGCGCCCACGGACCGCGGCGACACCAAGCTGGAAAGGCGCGGGGCGAAGAGGAAGGGGGGCTCTGAGCCAGGGCCTGCCATCAAGATCAAGGCTCCCGCAGCCGGGGCTGGGGCAGGAAGATTGGCTTAGGCCTGTTAAAGGGATAGGTCGTTTGGGGACCTATCCCTGTTTGAGGGATAGGTCGTTTGGGGACCTATCCCAGGTTGAGGCATAGATCGTTTGGGGATCTATGCCAGTTGGAGGGATAGATCGTTTGGGGATCTATCCCAGCGGGAGGGAGGGAGGGTGTTTATGTGGGGAAGATGTAGATAGAGATGTAGGGAAGATGTAGAGATAGATGTCGACGTAGATGTCGGTGGACAGAAATTGTGTGAACAATTTCAGTTGCATTTCTGAGACCTTCCCCTTGGCATGGCTGGGTGCAGAGAGTAAAAAATACTGCGCCACTTCTATGGCGCAGGCCTTGTGCCAAGGTGAAGGAGGAGTTGTTCTGGCAGGAAAACAAGGCTTATGGACACCTGCTGATATCCAATTAGTACTGTACACCACAGTATGTTTGCCTTATGTATCCAATGTAACCTGGGGAAGAACCACATGTCTGTGTGTCGCAGGCAGCATATGAGCTGTCTGTCCTCTAATAAAGCGGACATTTTTGCCAATCCTGCTGATTTGTGTGCATTTCTGTCTGACCCCCTCCGCCGTTCCATAGATATAGTTAACAGTTTTCTTCTGGTTACGGAAGAAAAGATTTTATTCCAACACCTGCCTGTGTCTGCCTGCAATGGGGAGGGAGTGCAGGGTGGCCCCAGCAAATGGCAGCAAGCAGATCCAGCAAGGCCCAAAGGGCACCAAGGGCACCCAAAGGGCACCCCGGGCCTGAGTCACTGCCAGAGGTGCAGGCTCTCACGCAGGGTCACTCCCCTGTCCCCTTCGCCTGGGGAAGCAGCCCTTTGGCGTGGCAGCCAGGACACATGGGTCCCGTGCAGGACTCGCGCAGACGGCCCCACGCCCAAAGTAGCCCTGAGCAGAGCCTGGGCACCATCCTGCCGCTCTGGGGCTTTGGAAGGCTGCTCCCAGTGAGCCCACCGTGTCCCCGGTCACCCCAGCGCAGCCCCAGACAGGGCTCCTCCGGGCTGCCCTGGGGCTGCATTGGACAGGGCCCATAAGGGAGAGGGAAGAATGCGCTGGCAACCACATGCGGGGCCTCACAGGAGCCCAGGGAGACGACATCCGTAGATCTCAGGGAGGTGACACTCGGAAGGTCTCGACCTCTGTCTTGGGGGGGATGGCGAGCCACTCAGGAGTTGATGGGTCAGGATCAAAGGGCGGGCAGGCTGGGAATGGGCACACTGCTGTGGGGGTTTGCTCCAGGCCTCCTGAGCAGGAGCAAGATGGGGAGGAGACCTCTACAGGCAGCTTGAAGCAGCCTCCAGGTCACAGTCCCTGCTTCTCGTGGAGACTTCAACTGCCCTGGTGCTTTCCCCGGAGGGTGGTCGGGCACTGGAACGGGCTGCCCAGGGCAGTGGTCACGGCCCCAAGGCTGCCAGAGCTCAAGGAGCGTTTGGACAACGCTCTCAGGCACACGGTGGGATGGCTGTGCTGTCCTGCACAGGGCCAGGAGTTGGACTGGGCGACCCTTGTGGGTCCCTTCCAAGGCAGGATGTTATGTGATTCGAGCTCTTTGGTTAAGCCTTCCTCTGGCCAGGAAGAGCTGGCAAAGCTGTTGGGGGTGGGGCAGAAGAAGGGAAGTGTGGCAGGAAGAATGTAGCAATGAACCATGGGAGTTGTGGTCTCCCGGGTTCTCAGACAATATTTGATTGTCATTGGTTAGAGGGTCACGTGACATGTTCAGGCGTGGTATTTAAACCTAGGCAGTTTGAATAAATGGTATTTCTGCTCTGGCTCTTGTTCGTGTCAGAGTGGGGTTCGTGCCTTGAACAGCACCTCAAATGGAGCCCGAACAGGGTCTTCAGCAGGTTACCGGCAACCAGGAGCAGAAGCTCTGGGGAACCTGTCCGGGGGTGTCCATATCGCCAAAACCAAAAGGAAGAAAAGAAAGAATTCAGCGCGCTGGGTTACCTCTGCAAAAAGGAACAAAAAAGGAAGAAAAAAGGACCAGAAGAAAGGACAACAGAGCTTCCGCACAGAGGTAACCAAAAATTGGTGAATATGGGAGGGTGGTTTACCCGTCAGGAGGGAATTACTCCAAAAATCAAACAAACAGCAGAAGCTGTCTCTCAACTTTTACAAGAACAACCATAGAAGAAAGTAAGTTATGGGACTTGTTATATTGGATTTCGTTGCCTGAACCTGCATTCCCTCTGACTGGACCTTGTCAAGTGTCATCTTGGAGGAAAATAGGGAACAAAATTATTGAAAAAGCCAGTGAGGGAAAAACAGACGCCCTCAAGAATTTGGCTACATGGAAAGACATTATGATAGCCTTGAATAAGCACTACAGAAAGGCAAATGCACCGGGGAGAGTGGACTTCCCCCCCCTTCACTCCTTTCCCCTCAACCCCCCCCCCTTCAACCCCAGCCCCCCCACCGACCGAGTGGGGCAGGGGGGGAATGCACGTTGGTCAGGGGGGATGAGGGGGAGGGGGAGCCCTTGGGGGGAACAGTGCAGTGGCAGCGTGTGGTGTGAAGGAGCATGGCTTGGGGGCTGGCAGCATGAGCATGGCAGCCGGGGGGGATGCTGGCTTTATGCCAGCGCCCATGGCTGCAGCTGAGACCATGCCATACAGAGCAGCAAGCAGTGCTGCTGGAGCCGAGGACCATTACAGAGCAGCGCCGACCCCTGGACCGTTACGGGGCGACTGTGACACGGTGGTTGCACAGTCAATGTGCAGAAGGAGAGTGGCACCGGAGGCACCGCCATGTTGCCCCTGCCGTGTGCCGGAAGTGAAGCCGCCACCCCCAGGTTCAGGCATTTCGCCGGGAAGGGGGGAGGATGACTGTGACGGACAAATAGACAGCGAGTCTATAGAGGACACAGAAGAGAATCTGCTAGCTCCCTTTAGCCAGGGCGCTCCACTAACACCCTTTGGCTGCGCAGCGGCCATGAGACCGCTGCAGAACAACCACGCAGCAACATGGATGCAGCAAGCTTACTCCGGCCGTGAGGCGGAAGTGAAAGTGCCTCTTCCGTCACCACCAGTTCAACCAACTCACAACAAATGCACAACAGTTAAAGCATCACTGTGGCTCTCCTACCCAGAAACCAACCCACAGCCCTCACCAGCCTCAGAACAGCTTCTATGCCGAAGATGGCCTGATGGAGGAGGAAGAAGAGATATTGACTCCCTAGAAAGCTTAGCTGAGCTGTGGCAAACTGAACTCAGTGAGACAAGAGAACCAGAAAAAGGACAAGCAGTTTTGAATCCTGCAAAAGAGGAAGAACAGCAAACATGGCTACAGCTACTACTTCAGCTCGAGGAAGAAGATGTAGACTGGGAAAGCACACAGAACATCTGCCTACCCAAGCCCAGACCATCAGCAAAGTCAAAGCTACCAACGTTGAAGTGGACAGCACGTGTACTGACGGCGTTGCTGGCAATGACAGTGGTTGGTTTTGTACTGCGAGAATTTCAGCTGGGACAACACCATCCACCTCCTGACAGAACCAACAACCTAGAGGTAGCATTGCAAAACACAGCAGACATACAGCTATCAACTACCATGTTTAATTTTCTAAGTCACAGAAGGACAACTTTACTAATTGACAGATGATCTGCTATTATAAAAAGTTCTTTTGTGTTACAGAGGGTAAGAATAATAATAAGAGGGGCCCCAAATCAAGTATTTACTTCTCACTATTTTAAAATGCTGTTAGACAAGATGCCATACACAACATGGAAAGCCAAACTTAAACAAGTAGCAAACAAACAACCAGTTACAATTTCAACTGCAGAAACACATAACTCTTTATACACAGTCACTGCAAGAGCCTTGAGAAAGCAAAACAAACAAAACCTTCACACAACACAAGCCCAAAGATGCTCCACAAAGTTGCAACATACAGCAATACACACCTCTAGATCTACTCAAAACACAAACATGCATAAATTGACCTATACCCAAATTGAACAATTAGAATGGGAGGCAAAGACAGGAATATCAAACATCCTGATAGCAGCAAAACACGGGACTGAACTACAATCCACCTTGACTGCCTTAACTGACGCCATCCAAAAAGCAGGTCTGCAGCTTGCCCCAGAAAAAATTCAACGCACCCAACCTTGGACCTACCTCGGATGGAGGATCACTCAACAGGAAATCATGCCACAACCAGTGACTTTCAAAGTAACGGACACTATGACCCTGAATGATTTGCAAGGGCTTTTAGGAGCCATTAACTGGCTGAGGCCTGTCTTGGGCATCACAACAGAGGAATTGCACCCCCTCTTCGAGCTACTTAAAGGCGACCCAACTCTCACATCTATTCGATCCCTAACCCCAGAAGCAAAACAAGCTCTGGAAGTATGCTCCCAAGCTGTCGAAAACAGGCAAAGCAGACGACAACCCCCTGACCTGCACATTCGCCTCGCCATCATATCCAGCAAGTTCCAACCTTTTGCTGTCCTTTTCCAATGGGATCAGGCAGAATCTGACCCTTTGAGAATTCTAGAATGGTTATTTCTTCCCCACTCTCCACCTAAGACTGTTTGGACCGTTAATGACATGCTTGCTAAGCTCATTATGAAAGGTAGAGGACATCTGCAGGAGATGGATGGAAGGGATCCTGAGACGATCTACATTCCAGCCACAAAAGACAACTTAGACTGGCTTCTTGCAGAGGACGCTGGGTTTCAGACTGCATTAGCGGACTTCCACGGTAATATTTCCATTCACTTCCCGAAACATAAACTCTGGGCGGAAATAGGAAATCTACCCCTGATGGCCACGCGTCGCTGCAAACTACGACCAGTAAATGGAGTCACAGTCTTCACTGATGCATCTGGACGATCGAAAAAAGCCATCGTGACATGGAAGAACCCTGCCACAGGACAATGGGACAATAAGGTACAAACCTTGGACCAAGGTTCTGTACAGGTTTTAGAACTAGCAGCTATCCGCATGGCATTTGAATTGTTCCATGATCAACCTATGAATGTTGTCACAGATTCTCACTATGCAGCAGGGTTGGTCTCACGTCTCGAAGCCTCCTTCCTTCGAGATGTCACTAATCCTCACTTATTTACAGAAATTCGTACCATATGGTTTCTTATCAACCACAGAAAATTTGATTTTTACATAATGCACACTCGGTCACACACAGAACTTCCAGGACCCATAGCAGAGGGCAATCAAAAAGCTGATGCAACTGCTATGGCAACTACAGTTCCCAAAATTCTGGAACAGGCTAAAGTCTCACACCAGTTCTTCCACCAAAATGCACGTTCATTAAAGAGACAATTCCAAATTACAATAAACCAGACCAGAGACATAATTATGTCATGCTCTGACTGCCAGCGAATTACCCCCATGCCAGCTAAGGAAGGGGTTAATCCCAGGGGCATAACAGCCAATGAAATCTGGCAGACAGACGTTACACATATAGCTGAATTCGGTAAACTAAAATATGTCCATGTTACAGTAGACATGTATTCCAGATACATTAATGCAACAGCACACACGGGAGAAAAAGCCAAAGACGTTATCAGACACTGGCTCAGTTGTTTCGCAATCCTAGGAATTCCAAAAACCATAAAAACCGACAATGGCCCTGCTCATTGTTCTGAAAAAATCAAAACATTTCTCACAGATTGGGGAATGCTCCATTCCATAGGTATACCGCATTCACCCACAGGACAAGCGATTGTAGAAAGAGCTCACCGTACACTAAAAGAAATGCTTCAAAGACAAAAAAGAGGGGAGTCGGTATATAGCCCCCAGGAACGCTTACGGAAAGCGTCATATGTTCTAAATTTCTTAAACTGTGATGATACAGACCATAGCAGGTATGAACGCCAACAGAAAACTCAAATACTTTCATCTTCCAAACCACCAGTTATGATCAAAGATCTAATATCTGGGCAATGGTCAGGACCAGTAGATCTCATAACATGGGGAAGGGGATATGCCTGTGTATCCAAGGGTACCAAATTACAATGGGTCCCTTCTAGATGTGTCAGGCCTTATATTAGCCCTCCACCACAACAGGAGCAACCACCAGAAGAAATAAGTGAAGGATTTGGATTAGAAGAAACACGACCAACAATAGTAAACACATCACACAGTGGGGAGAAAAAAAAAAAAAAAAAGGGGGAAAAGAGATATGGGTCTGTTCCCTATGTGTGTAAATCTACATTAACATTTCCTTAAAACAGGGAGAATCACAAAGAAGCAGTAAATGATACAACAGAACCAAAAGAAACATATAAACAGTAACCAAGGCAGAACCAAAAGAAACACATAAACAGTAACCAATACAGAACCAAAACTCCATGAGTCAAACACAATAAAGGGTTTAAGAGTGCATGTGTAAGGAGAGAATGAAACGGTGGCCACCAGAGTATGAATGAGAAAGTTGAGTGGACGCATGTATGTGTGTGTGAAAGCAAGTACACTTTATAGCAAGACATCTTAAACACTACTTCAGACAACACCACCTCAGACACAACATCTACAACCCAACACATTTCCCTTTTAAATAAAGATGATGCCATTACACAAAGTCACCCTCAGATAAAAGGTTATCCACACCTACAAACCCTGGGTAATTTGAGATTGCTTGAATATTGCACGAACCAATAAAGTTGTCAACAGTTCAATAAAGGCCTTGTGACGATAGGCCCTGTTTTTTATAATTAGTTGAAATAAGATTGGTTCTAATAAGAATGTTAAAAACATAGTGTTTCTCAACTTGTTAATAAAAAGAGGAGGGAGATGTGGCAGGAAGAATGTAGCAATGAACCATGGGAGTTGTGGTCTCCCGGGTTCTCAGACAATATTTGATTGTCATTGGTTAGAGGGTCACGTGACATGTTCAGGTGTGGTATTTAAACCTGGGCAGTTTGAATAAACGGTAATTCTGCTCTGGCACTTGTTCGTGTCAGAGTGGGGTTCGTGCCTTGAACAGCACCTCAGGGAAGCCCCAGCATTACTGCTGTCTCTATGACACAATGGGAGGCCCGACATTCCATCCCTGGAGACGCTCCAAGAGGAGCATCCAGACCTGTGTCCAGTCAACAGAAGCGACCGGCCACCGAGCGTGACGGACCATGGCCCTGTCAGCTCTGTGGCGCCGCTCTGTGAGCTGGAGATCAGCCCTGACCCGGCTCGTGCAGCTCTTCCGCTCCCCCCAAAGCTCCGGCACCAAAGGTGAGGACAGAGCCTGACCCCGAAAGCCCCGCAGTGCACGGTGGGGACATTCACAGCCCTTCCTCCCCTGCACCTCGCCCTCCTCCTCCTCCTCCTCCTCAGTCCTCCAAGCGCCTGACGGCCCCAGCTCGGGATGTGACTTCCAGGCTTTGCTCTTTCTCACAGGCTCAGCCAACCTGCCTCCACCAGCCCCACTGGCAAGCAGCCCTGGCGTTGCTGTTCCATCCAACACTGCCCGGGGGGGGCCCCAGGGCAGTGGGAAGCCCCTGGCTGGGGCAGACCAACGTGCCCCCCAGGGTCAACTGCAGCCCTACCACCATCAGGGGAGAGCAGTGGCCCCGGTCCCAGCAGCGCGGCACAGCCAGCGCAGCCCTGCCAGCTCAGCCAACCCCTCCGGGACACCCCTGGGCAGTGGCAGCCCCCCAGACGGGAGCACCCCCATGGATGTGGACGTCACCCCGGCACTTAACATCAGCCTGGCCAGTGACGTCTCCATGGAGGAGGACGCCCCCCGCGGCTGCGACCTCTCACTGGCCACCGACGTCCCCATGGAGGAGGACACCGCCCGCGGCTGCGACCTCTCGCTGGCCAGCGACGTCCCCATGGAGGAGGACGCCCCCAGAGGCTGCGACCTCTCGCTGGCCAGCGATGTCGCCATGGAGGAGGACACCTCCCCGCCCAGGCACACCACCGCCAGCCACTCAGCCGCACCCCAGCTCCAAGCCACCAGGGAGCCTGGGGTGACTCCAACCAGCCGCGCTCTGCTGAGTGGGAAGGTCCTGCCGCAGGGGACTCAGGGGCACTTGGCTTCCTCCCCGGGGGCTGCAGGGACCAGCCAGGATGGTGGCAGCAGCGTCCCCGCGCCCACGGACCGCGGAGACACCAAGCTGGAAAGGCGCGGGGCGAAGAGGAAGGGGGGCTCTGAGCCAGGGCCTGCCATCAAGATCAAGGCTCCCGCAGCCGGGGCTGGGGCAGGAAGATTGGCTTAGGCCTGTTAAAGGGATAGGTCGTTTGGGGACCTATCCCTGTTTGAGGGATAGGTCGTTTGGGGACCTATCCCAGGTTGAGGCATAGATCGTTTGGGGATCTATGCCAGTTGGAGGGATAGATCGTTTGGGGATCTATCCCAGCGGGAGGGAGGGAGGGTGTTTATGTGGGGAAGATGTAGATAGAGATGTAGGGAAGATGTAGAGATAGATGTCGACGTAGATGTCGGTGGACAGAAATTGTGTGAACAATTTCAGTTGCATTTCTGAGACCTTCCCCTTGGCATGGCTGGGTGCAGAGAGTAAAAAATACTGCGCCACTTCTATGGCGCAGGCCTTGTGCCAAGGTGAAGGAGGAGTTGTTCTGGCAGGAAAACAAGGCTTATGGACACCTGCTGATATCCAATTAGTACTGTACACCACAGTATGTTTGCCTTATGTATCCAATGTAACCTGGGGAAGAACCACATGTCTGTGTGTCGCAGGCAGCATATGAGCTGTCTGTCCTCTAATAAAGCGGACATTTTTGCCAATCCTGCTGATTTGTGTGCATTTCTGTCTGACCCCCTCCGCCGTTCCATAGATATAGTTAACAGTTTTCTTCTGGTTACGGAAGAAAAGATTTTATTCCAACACCTGCCTGTGTCTGCCTGCAATGGGGAGGGAGTGCAGGGTGGCCCCAGCAAATGGCAGCAAGCAGATCCAGCAAGGCCCAAAGGGCACCAAGGGCACCCAAAGGGCACCCCGGGCCTGAGTCACTGCCAGAGGTGCAGGCTCTCACGCAGGGTCACTCCCCTGTCCCCTTCGCCTGGGGAAGCAGCCCTTTGGCGTGGCAGCCAGGACACATGGGTCCCGTGCAGGACTCGCGCAGACGGCCCCACGCCCAAAGTAGCCCTGAGCAGAGCCTGGGCACCATCCTGCCGCTCTGGGGCTTTGGAAGGCTGCTCCCAGTGAGCCCACCGTGTCCCCGGTCACCCCAGCGCAGCCCCAGACAGGGCTCCTCCGGGCTGCCCTGGGGCTGCATTGGACAGGGCCCATAAGGGAGAGGGAAGAATGCGCTGGCAACCACATGCGGGGCCTCGCAGGAGCCCAGGGAGACGACATCCGTAGATCTCAGGGAGGTGACACTCGGAAGGTCTCGACCTCTGTCTTGGGGGGGATGGCGAGCCACTCAGGAGTTGATGGGTCAGGATCAAAGGGCGGGCAGGCTGGGAATGGGCACACTGCTGTGGGGGTTTGCTCCAGGCCTCCTGAGCAGGAGCAAGATGGGGAGGAGACCTCTACAGGCAGCTTGAAGCAGCCTCCAGGTCACAGTCCCTGCTTCTCGTGGAGACTTCAACTGCCCTGGTGCTTTCCCCGGAGGGTGGTCGGGCACTGGAACGGGCTGCCCAGGGCAGTGGTCACGGCCCCAAGGCTGCCAGAGCTCAAGGAGCGTTTGGACAACGCTCTCAGGCACACGGTGGGATGGCTGTGCTGTCCTGCACAGGGCCAGGAGTTGGACTGGGCGACCCTTGTGGGTCCCTTCCAAGGCAGGATGTTATGTGATTCGAGCTCTTTGGTTAAGCCTTCCTCTGGCCAGGAAGAGCTGGCAAAGCTGTTGGGGGTGGGGCAGAAGAAGGGAAGTGTGGCAGGAAGAATGTAGCAATGAACCATGGGAGTTGTGGTCTCCCGGGTTCTCAGACAATATTTGATTGTCATTGGTTAGAGGGTCACGTGACATGTTCAGGCGTGGTATTTAAACCTAGGCAGTTTGAATAAATGGTATTTCTGCTCTGGCTCTTGTTCGTGTCAGAGTGGGGTTCGTGCCTTGAACAGCACCTCAAATGGAGCCCGAACAGGGTCTTCAGCAGGTTACCGGCAACCAGGAGCAGAAGCTCTGGGGAACCTGTCCGGGGGTGTCCATATCGCCAAAACCAAAAGGAAGAAAAGAAAGAATTCAGCGCGCTGGGTTACCTCTGCAAAAAGGAACAAAAAAGGAAGAAAAAAGGACCAGAAGAAAGGACAACAGAGCTTCCGCACAGAGGTAACCAAAAATTGGTGAATATGGGAGGGTGGTTTACCCGTCAGGAGGGAATTACTCCAAAAATCAAACAAACAGCAGAAGCTGTCTCTCAACTTTTACAAGAACAACCATAGAAGAAAGTAAGTTATGGGACTTGTTATATTGGATTTCGTTGCCTGAACCTGCATTCCCTCTGACTGGACCTTGTCAAGTGTCATCTTGGAGGAAAATAGGGAACAAAATTATTGAAAAAGCCAGTGAGGGAAAAACAGACGCCCTCAAGAATTTGGCTACATGGAAAGACATTATGATAGCCTTGAATAAGCACTACAGAAAGGCAAATGCACCCGGGAGAGTGGACTTCCCCCCCCTTCACTCCTTTCCCCTCAACCCCCCCCCCCTTCAACCCCAGCCCCCCCACCGACCGAGTGGGGCAGGGGGGGAATGCACGTTGGTCAGGGGGGATGAGGGGGAGGGGGAGCCCTTGGGGGGAACAGTGCAGTGGCAGCGTGTGGTGTGAAGGAGCATGGCTTGGGGGCTGGCAGCATGAGCATGGCAGCCGGGGGGGATGCTGGCTTTATGCCAGCGCCCATGGCTGCAGCTGAGACCATGCCATACAGAGCAGCAAGCAGTGCTGCTGGAGCCGAGGACCATTACAGAGCAGCGCCGACCCCTGGACCGTTACGGGGCGACCGTGACACGGTGGTTGCACAGTCAACGTGCAGAAGGAGAGTGGCACCGGAGGCACTGCCATGTTGCCCCTGCCGTGTGCCGGAAGTGAAGCCGCCACCCCCAGGTTCAGGCATTTCGCCGGGAAGGGGGGAGGATGACTGTGACGGACAAATAGACAGCGAGTCTATAGAGGACACAGAAGAGAATCTGCTAGCTCCCTTTAGCCAGGGCGCTCCACTAACACCCTTTGGCTGCGCAGCGGCCATGAGACCGCTGCAGAACAACCACGCAGCAACATGGATGCAGCAAGCTTACTCCGGCCGTGAGGCGGAAGTGAAAGTGCCTCTTCCGTCACCACCAGTTCAACCAACTCACAACAAATGCACAACAGTTAAAGCATCACTGTGGCTCTCCTACCCAGAAACCAACCCACAGCCCTCACCAGCCTCAGAACAGCTTCTATGCCGAAGATGGCCTGATGGAGGAGGAAGAAGAGATATTGACTCCCTAGAAAGCTTAGCTGAGCTGTGGCAAACTGAACTCAGTGAGACAAGAGAACCAGAAAAAGGACAAGCAGTTTTGAATCCTGCAAAAGAGGAAGAACAGCAAACATGGCTACAGCTACTACTTCAGCTCGAGGAAGAAGATGTAGACTGGGAAAGCACACAGAACATCTGCCTACCCAAGCCCAGACCATCAGCAAAGTCAAAGCTACCAACGTTGAAGTGGACAGCACGTGTACTGACGGCGTTGCTGGCAATGACAGTGGTTGGTTTTGTACTGCGAGAATTTCAGCTGGGACAACACCATCCACCTCCTGACAGAACCAACAACCTAGAGGTAGCATTGCAAAACACAGCAGACATACAGCTATCAACTACCATGTTTAATTTTCTAAGTCACAGAAGGACAACTTTACTAATTGACAGATGATCTGCTATTATAAAAAGTTCTTTTGTGTTACAGAGGGTAAGAATAATAATAAGAGGGGCCCCAAATCAAGTATTTACTTCTCACTATTTTAAAATGCTGTTAGACAAGATGCCATACACAACATGGAAAGCCAAACTTAAACAAGTAGCAAACAAACAACCAGTTACAATTTCAACTGCAGAAACACATAACTCTTTATACACAGTCACTGCAAGAGCCTTGAGAAAGCAAAACAAACAAAACCTTCACACAACACAAGCCCAAAGATGCTCCACAAAGTTGCAACATACAGCAATACACACCTCTAGATCTACTCAAAACACAAACATGCATAAATTGACCTATACCCAAATTGAACAATTAGAATGGGAGGCAAAGACAGGAATATCAAACATCCTGATAGCAGCAAAACACGGGACTGAACTACAATCCACCTTGACTGCCTTAACTGACGCCATCCAAAAAGCAGGTCTGCAGCTTGCCCCAGAAAAAATTCAACGCACCCAACCTTGGACCTACCTCGGATGGAGGATCACTCAACAGGAAATCATACCACAACCAGTGACTTTCAAAGTAACGGACACTATGACCCTGAATGATTTGCAAGGGCTTTTAGGAGCCATTAACTGGCTGAGGCCTGTCTTGGGCATCACAACAGAGGAATTGCACCCCCTCTTCGAGCTACTTAAAGGCGACCCAACTCTCACATCTATTCGATCCCTAACCCCAGAAGCAAAACAAGCTCTGGAAGTATGCTCCCAAGCTGTCGAAAACAGGCAAAGCAGACGACAACCCCCTGACCTGCACATTCGCCTCGCCATCATATCCAGCAAGTTCCAACCTTTTGCTGTCCTTTTCCAATGGGATCAGGCAGAATCTGACCCTTTGAGAATTCTAGAATGGTTATTTCTTCCCCACTCTCCACCTAAGACTGTTTGGACCGTTAATGACATGCTTGCTAAGCTCATTATGAAAGGTAGAGGACATCTGCAGGAGATGGATGGAAGGGATCCTGAGACGATCTACATTCCAGCCACAAAAGACAACTTAGACTGGCTTCTTGCAGAGGACGCTGGGTTTCAGACTGCATTAGCGGACTTCCACGGTAATATTTCCATTCACTTCCCGAAACATAAACTCTGGGCGGAAATAGGAAATCTACCCCTGATGGCCACGCGTCGCTGCAAACTACGACCAGTAAATGGAGTCACAGTCTTCACTGATGCATCTGGACGATCGAAAAAAGCCATCGTGACATGGAAGAACCCTGCCACAGGACAATGGGACAATAAGGTACAAACCTTGGACCAAGGTTCTGTACAGGTTTTAGAACTAGCAGCTATCCGCATGGCATTTGAATTGTTCCATGATCAACCTATGAATGTTGTCACAGATTCTCACTATGCAGCAGGGTTGGTCTCACGTCTCGAAGCCTCCTTCCTTCGAGATGTCACTAATCCTCACTTATTTACAGAAATTCGTACCATATGGTTTCTTATCAACCACAGAAAATTTGATTTTTACATAATGCACACTCGGTCACACACAGAACTTCCAGGACCCATAGCAGAGGGCAATCAAAAAGCTGATGCAACTGCTATGGCAACTACAGTTCCCAAAATTCTGGAACAGGCTAAAGTCTCACACCAGTTCTTCCACCAAAATGCACGTTCATTAAAGAGACAATTCCAAATTACAATAAACCAGACCAGAGACATAATTATGTCATGCTCTGACTGCCAGCGAATTACCCCCATGCCAGCTAAGGAAGGGGTTAATCCCAGGGGCATAACAGCCAATGAAATCTGGCAGACAGACGTTACACATATAGCTGAATTCGGTAAACTAAAATATGTCCATGTTACAGTAGACATGTATTCCAGATACATTAATGCAACAGCACACACGGGAGAAAAAGCCAAAGACGTTATCAGACACTGGCTCAGTTGTTTCGCAATCCTAGGAATTCCAAAAACCATAAAAACCGACAATGGCCCTGCTCATTGTTCTGAAAAAATCAAAACATTTCTCACAGATTGGGGAATGCTCCATTCCATAGGTATACCGCATTCACCCACAGGACAAGCGATTGTAGAAAGAGCTCACCGTACACTAAAAGAAATGCTTCAAAGACAAAAAAGAGGGGAGTCGGTATATAGCCCCCAGGAACGCTTACGGAAAGCGTCATATGTTCTAAATTTCTTAAACTGTGATGATACAGACCATAGCAGGTATGAACGCCAACAGAAAACTCAAATACTTTCATCTTCCAAACCACCAGTTATGATCAAAGATCTAATATCTGGGCAATGGTCAGGACCAGTAGATCTCATAACATGGGGAAGGGGATATGCCTGTGTATCCAAGGGTACCAAATTACAATGGGTCCCTTCTAGATGTGTCAGGCCTTATATTAGCCCTCCACCACAACAGGAGCAACCACCAGAAGAAATAAGTGAAGGATTTGGATTAGAAGAAACACGACCAACAATAGTAAACACATCACACAGTGGGGAGAAAAAAAAAAAAAAAAAGGGGGAAAAGAGATATGGGTCTGTTCCCTATGTGTGTAAATCTACATTAACATTTCCTTAAAACAGGGAGAATCACAAAGAAGCAGTAAATGATACAACAGAACCAAAAGAAACATATAAACAGTAACCAAGGCAGAACCAAAAGAAACACATAAACAGTAACCAATACAGAACCAAAACTCCATGAGTCAAACACAATAAAGGGTTTAAGAGTGCATGTGTAAGGAGAGAATGAAACGGTGGCCACCAGAGTATGAATGAGAAAGTTGAGTGGACGCATGTATGTGTGTGTGAAAGCAAGTACACTTTATAGCAAGACATCTTAAACACTACTTCAGACAACACCACCTCAGACACAACATCTACAACCCAACACATTTCCCTTTTAAATAAAGATGATGCCATTACACAAAGTCACCCTCAGATAAAAGGTTATCCACACCTACAAACCCTGGGTAATTTGAGATTGCTTGAATATTGCACGAACCAATAAAGTTGTCAACAGTTCAATAAAGGCCTTGTGACGATAGGCCCTGTTTTTTATAATTAGTTGAAATAAGATTGGTTCTAATAAGAATGTTAAAAACATAGTGTTTCTCAACTTGTTAATAAAAAGAGGAGGGAGATGTGGCAGGAAGAATGTAGCAATGAACCATGGGAGTTGTGGTCTCCCGGGTTCTCAGACAATATTTGATTGTCATTGGTTAGAGGGTCACGTGACATGTTCAGGTGTGGTATTTAAACCTGGGCAGTTTGAATAAACGGTAATTCTGCTCTGGCACTTGTTCGTGTCAGAGTGGGGTTCGTGCCTTGAACAGCACCTCAGGGAAGCCCCAGCATTACTGCTGTCTCTATGACACAATGGGAGGCCCGACATTCCATCCCTGGAGACGCTCCAAGAGGAGCATCCAGACCTGTGTCCAGTCAACAGAAGCGACCGGCCACCGAGCGTGACGGACCATGGCCCTGTCAGCTCTGTGGCGCCGCTCTGTGAGCTGGAGATCAGCCCTGACCCGGCTCGTGCAGCTCTTCCGCTCCCCCCAAAGCTCCGGCACCAAAGGTGAGGACAGAGCCTGACCCCGAAAGCCCCGCAGTGCACGGTGGGGACATTCACAGCCCTTCCTCCCCTGCACCTCGCCCTCCTCCTCCTCCTCCTCCTCAGTCCTCCAAGCGCCTGACGGCCCCAGCTCGGGATGTGACTTCCAGGCTTTGCTCTTTCTCACAGGCTCAGCCAACCTGCCTCCACCAGCCCCACTGGCAAGCAGCCCTGGCGTTGCTGTTCCATCCAACACTGCCCGGGGGGGGCCCCAGGGCAGTGGGAAGCCCCTGGCTGGGGCAGACCAACGTGCCCCCCAGGGTCAACTGCAGCCCTACCACCATCAGGGGAGAGCAGTGGCCCCGGTCCCAGCAGCGCGGCACAGCCAGCGCAGCCCTGCCAGCTCAGCCAACCCCTCCGGGACACCCCTGGGCAGTGGCAGCCCCCCAGACGGGAGCACCCCCATGGATGTGGACGTCACCCCGGCACTTAACATCAGCCTGGCCAGTGACGTCTCCATGGAGGAGGACGCCCCCCGCGGCTGCGACCTCTCACTGGCCACCGACGTCCCCATGGAGGAGGACACCGCCCGCGGCTGCGACCTCTCGCTGGCCAGCGACGTCCCCATGGAGGAGGACGCCCCCAGAGGCTGCGACCTCTCGCTGGCCAGCGATGTCGCCATGGAGGAGGACACCTCCCCGCCCAGGCACACCACCGCCAGCCACTCAGCCGCACCCCAGCTCCAAGCCACCAGGGAGCCTGGGGTGACTCCAACCAGCCGCGCTCTGCTGAGTGGGAAGGTCCTGCCGCAGGGGACTCAGGGGCACTTGGCTTCCTCCCCGGGGGCTGCAGGGACCAGCCAGGATGGTGGCAGCAGCGTCCCCGCGCCCACGGACCGCGGAGACACCAAGCTGGAAAGGCGCGGGGCGAAGAGGAAGGGGGGCTCTGAGCCAGGGCCTGCCATCAAGATCAAGGCTCCCGCAGCCGGGGCTGGGGCAGGAAGATTGGCTTAGGCCTGTTAAAGGGATAGGTCGTTTGGGGACCTATCCCTGTTTGAGGGATAGGTCGTTTGGGGACCTATCCCAGGTTGAGGCATAGATCGTTTGGGGATCTATGCCAGTTGGAGGGATAGATCGTTTGGGGATCTATCCCAGCGGGAGGGAGGGAGGGTGTTTATGTGGGGAAGATGTAGATAGAGATGTAGGGAAGATGTAGAGATAGATGTCGACGTAGATGTCGGTGGACAGAAATTGTGTGAACAATTTCAGTTGCATTTCTGAGACCTTCCCCTTGGCATGGCTGGGTGCAGAGAGTAAAAAATACTGCGCCACTTCTATGGCGCAGGCCTTGTGCCAAGGTGAAGGAGGAGTTGTTCTGGCAGGAAAACAAGGCTTATGGACACCTGCTGATATCCAATTAGTACTGTACACCACAGTATGTTTGCCTTATGTATCCAATGTAACCTGGGGAAGAACCACATGTCTGTGTGTCGCAGGCAGCATATGAGCTGTCTGTCCTCTAATAAAGCGGACATTTTTGCCAATCCTGCTGATTTGTGTGCATTTCTGTCTGACCCCCTCCGCCGTTCCATAGATATAGTTAACAGTTTTCTTCTGGTTACGGAAGAAAAGATTTTATTCCAACACCTGCCTGTGTCTGCCTGCAATGGGGAGGGAGTGCAGGGTGGCCCCAGCAAATGGCAGCAAGCAGATCCAGCAAGGCCCAAAGGGCACCAAGGGCACCCAAAGGGCACCCCGGGCCTGAGTCACTGCCAGAGGTGCAGGCTCTCACGCAGGGTCACTCCCCTGTCCCCTTCGCCTGGGGAAGCAGCCCTTTGGCGTGGCAGCCAGGACACATGGGTCCCGTGCAGGACTCGCGCAGACGGCCCCACGCCCAAAGTAGCCCTGAGCAGAGCCTGGGCACCATCCTGCCGCTCTGGGGCTTTGGAAGGCTGCTCCCAGTGAGCCCACCGTGTCCCCGGTCACCCCAGCGCAGCCCCAGACAGGGCTCCTCCGGGCTGCCCTGGGGCTGCATTGGACAGGGCCCATAAGGGAGAGGGAAGAATGCGCTGGCAACCACATGCGGGGCCTCGCAGGAGCCCAGGGAGACGACATCCGTAGATCTCAGGGAGGTGACACTCGGAAGGTCTCGACCTCTGTCTTGGGGGGGATGGCGAGCCACTCAGGAGTTGATGGGTCAGGATCAAAGGGCGGGCAGGCTGGGAATGGGCACACTGCTGTGGGGGTTTGCTCCAGGCCTCCTGAGCAGGAGCAAGATGGGGAGGAGACCTCTACAGGCAGCTTGAAGCAGCCTCCAGGTCACAGTCCCTGCTTCTCGTGGAGACTTCAACTGCCCTGGTGCTTTCCCCGGAGGGTGGTCGGGCACTGGAACGGGCTGCCCAGGGCAGTGGTCACGGCCCCAAGGCTGCCAGAGCTCAAGGAGCGTTTGGACAACGCTCTCAGGCACACGGTGGGATGGCTGTGCTGTCCTGCACAGGGCCAGGAGTTGGACTGGGCGACCCTTGTGGGTCCCTTCCAAGGCAGGATGTTATGTGATTCGAGCTCTTTGGTTAAGCCTTCCTCTGGCCAGGAAGAGCTGGCAAAGCTGTTGGGGGTGGGGCAGAAGAAGGGAAGTGTGGCAGGAAGAATGTAGCAATGAACCATGGGAGTTGTGGTCTCCCGGGTTCTCAGACAATATTTGATTGTCATTGGTTAGAGGGTCACGTGACATGTTCAGGCGTGGTATTTAAACCTAGGCAGTTTGAATAAATGGTATTTCTGCTCTGGCTCTTGTTCGTGTCAGAGTGGGGTTCGTGCCTTGAACAGCACCTCAAATGGAGCCCGAACAGGGTCTTCAGCAGGTTACCGGCAACCAGGAGCAGAAGCTCTGGGGAACCTGTCCGGGGGTGTCCATATCGCCAAAACCAAAAGGAAGAAAAGAAAGAATTCAGCGCGCTGGGTTACCTCTGCAAAAAGGAACAAAAAAGGAAGAAAAAAGGACCAGAAGAAAGGACAACAGAGCTTCCGCACAGAGGTAACCAAAAATTGGTGAATATGGGAGGGTGGTTTACCCGTCAGGAGGGAATTACTCCAAAAATCAAACAAACAGCAGAAGCTGTCTCTCAACTTTTACAAGAACAACCATAGAAGAAAGTAAGTTATGGGACTTGTTATATTGGATTTCGTTGCCTGAACCTGCATTCCCTCTGACTGGACCTTGTCAAGTGTCATCTTGGAGGAAAATAGGGAACAAAATTATTGAAAAAGCCAGTGAGGGAAAAACAGACGCCCTCAAGAATTTGGCTACATGGAAAGACATTATGATAGCCTTGAATAAGCACTACAGAAAGGCAAATGCACCCGGGAGAGTGGACTTCCCCCCCCTTCACTCCTTTCCCCTCAACCCCCCCCCCTTCAACCCCAGCCCCCCCACCGACCGAGTGGGGCAGGGGGGGAATGCACGTTGGTCAGGGGGGATGAGGGGGAGGGGGAGCCCTTGGGGGGAACAGTGCAGTGGCAGCGTGTGGTGTGAAGGAGCATGGCTTGGGGGCTGGCAGCATGAGCATGGCAGCCGGGGGGGATGCTGGCTTTATGCCAGCGCCCATGGCTGCAGCTGAGACCATGCCATACAGAGCAGCAAGCAGTGCTGCTGGAGCCGAGGACCATTACAGAGCAGCGCCGACCCCTGGACCGTTACGGGGCGACCGTGACACGGTGGTTGCACAGTCAACGTGCAGAAGGAGAGTGGCACCGGAGGCACTGCCATGTTGCCCCTGCCGTGTGCCGGAAGTGAAGCCGCCACCCCCAGGTTCAGGCATTTCGCCGGGAAGGGGGGAGGATGACTGTGACGGACAAATAGACAGCGAGTCTATAGAGGACACAGAAGAGAATCTGCTAGCTCCCTTTAGCCAGGGCGCTCCACTAACACCCTTTGGCTGCGCAGCGGCCATGAGACCGCTGCAGAACAACCACGCAGCAACATGGATGCAGCAAGCTTACTCCGGCCGTGAGGCGGAAGTGAAAGTGCCTCTTCCGTCACCACCAGTTCAACCAACTCACAACAAATGCACAACAGTTAAAGCATCACTGTGGCTCTCCTACCCAGAAACCAACCCACAGCCCTCACCAGCCTCAGAACAGCTTCTATGCCGAAGATGGCCTGATGGAGGAGGAAGAAGAGATATTGACTCCCTAGAAAGCTTAGCTGAGCTGTGGCAAACTGAACTCAGTGAGACAAGAGAACCAGAAAAAGGACAAGCAGTTTTGAATCCTGCAAAAGAGGAAGAACAGCAAACATGGCTACAGCTACTACTTCAGCTCGAGGAAGAAGATGTAGACTGGGAAAGCACACAGAACATCTGCCTACCCAAGCCCAGACCATCAGCAAAGTCAAAGCTACCAACGTTGAAGTGGACAGCACGTGTACTGACGGCGTTGCTGGCAATGACAGTGGTTGGTTTTGTACTGCGAGAATTTCAGCTGGGACAACACCATCCACCTCCTGACAGAACCAACAACCTAGAGGTAGCATTGCAAAACACAGCAGACATACAGCTATCAACTACCATGTTTAATTTTCTAAGTCACAGAAGGACAACTTTACTAATTGACAGATGATCTGCTATTATAAAAAGTTCTTTTGTGTTACAGAGGGTAAGAATAATAATAAGAGGGGCCCCAAATCAAGTATTTACTTCTCACTATTTTAAAATGCTGTTAGACAAGATGCCATACACAACATGGAAAGCCAAACTTAAACAAGTAGCAAACAAACAACCAGTTACAATTTCAACTGCAGAAACACATAACTCTTTATACACAGTCACTGCAAGAGCCTTGAGAAAGCAAAACAAACAAAACCTTCACACAACACAAGCCCAAAGATGCTCCACAAAGTTGCAACATACAGCAATACACACCTCTAGATCTACTCAAAACACAAACATGCATAAATTGACCTATACCCAAATTGAACAATTAGAATGGGAGGCAAAGACAGGAATATCAAACATCCTGATAGCAGCAAAACACGGGACTGAACTACAATCCACCTTGACTGCCTTAACTGACGCCATCCAAAAAGCAGGTCTGCAGCTTGCCCCAGAAAAAATTCAACGCACCCAACCTTGGACCTACCTCGGATGGAGGATCACTCACCAGGAAATCATGCCACAACCAGTGACTTTCAAAGTAACGGACACTATGACCCTGAATGATTTGCAAGGGCTTTTAGGAGCCATTAACTGGCTGAGGCCTGTCTTGGGCATCACAACAGAGGAATTGCACCCCCTCTTCGAGCTACTTAAAGGCGACCCAACTCTCACATCTATTCGATCCCTAACCCCAGAAGCAAAACAAGCTCTGGAAGTATGCTCCCAAGCTGTCGAAAACAGGCAAAGCAGACGACAACCCCCTGACCTGCACATTCGCCTCGCCATCATATCCAGCAAGTTCCAACCTTTTGCTGTCCTTTTCCAATGGGATCAGGCAGAATCTGACCCTTTGAGAATTCTAGAATGGTTATTTCTTCCCCACTCTCCACCTAAGACTGTTTGGACCGTTAATGACATGCTTGCTAAGCTCATTATGAAAGGTAGAGGACATCTGCAGGAGATGGATGGAAGGGATCCTGAGACGATCTACATTCCAGCCACAAAAGACAACTTAGACTGGCTTCTTGCAGAGGACGCTGGGTTTCAGACTGCATTAGCGGACTTCCACGGTAATATTTCCATTCACTTCCCGAAACATAAACTCTGGGCGGAAATAGGAAATCTACCCCTGATGGCCACGCGTCGCTGCAAACTACGACCAGTAAATGGAGTCACAGTCTTCACTGATGCATCTGGACGATCGAAAAAAGCCATCGTGACATGGAAGAACCCTGCCACAGGACAATGGGACAATAAGGTACAAACCTTGGACCAAGGTTCTGTACAGGTTTTAGAACTAGCAGCTATCCGCATGGCATTTGAATTGTTCCATGATCAACCTATGAATGTTGTCACAGATTCTCACTATGCAGCAGGGTTGGTCTCACGTCTCGAAGCCTCCTTCCTTCGAGATGTCACTAATCCTCACTTATTTACAGAAATTCGTACCATATGGTTTCTTATCAACCACAGAAAATTTGATTTTTACATAATGCACACTCGGTCACACACAGAACTTCCAGGACCCATAGCAGAGGGCAATCAAAAAGCTGATGCAACTGCTATGGCAACTACAGTTCCCAAAATTCTGGAACAGGCTAAAGTCTCACACCAGTTCTTCCACCAAAATGCACGTTCATTAAAGAGACAATTCCAAATTACAATAAACCAGACCAGAGACATAATTATGTCATGCTCTGACTGCCAGCGAATTACCCCCATGCCAGCTAAGGAAGGGGTTAATCCCAGGGGCATAACAGCCAATGAAATCTGGCAGACAGACGTTACACATATAGCTGAATTCGGTAAACTAAAATATGTCCATGTTACAGTAGACATGTATTCCAGATACATTAATGCAACAGCACACACGGGAGAAAAAGCCAAAGACGTTATCAGACACTGGCTCAGTTGTTTCGCAATCCTAGGAATTCCAAAAACCATAAAAACCGACAATGGCCCTGCTTATTGTTCTGAAAAAATCAAAACATTTCTCACAGATTGGGGAATGCTCCATTCCATAGGTATACCGCATTCACCCACAGGACAAGCGATTGTAGAAAGAGCTCACCGTACACTAAAAGAAATGCTTCAAAGACAAAAAAGAGGGGAGTCGGTATATAGCCCCCAGGAACGCTTACGGAAAGCGTCATATGTTCTAAATTTCTTAAACTGTGATGATACAGACCATAGCAGGTATGAACGCCAACAGAAAACTCAAATACTTTCATCTTCCAAACCACCAGTTATGATCAAAGATCTAATATCTGGGCAATGGTCAGGACCAGTAGATCTCATAACATGGGGAAGGGGATATGCCTGTGTATCCAAGGGTACCAAATTACAATGGGTCCCTTCTAGATGTGTCAGGCCTTATATTAGCCCTCCACCACAACAGGAGCAACCACCAGAAGAAATAAGTGAAGGATTTGGATTAGAAGAAACACGACCAACAATAGTAAACACATCACACAGTGGGGAGAAAAAAAAAAAAAAAAAGGGGGAAAAGAGATATGGGTCTGTTCCCTATGTGTGTAAATCTACATTAACATTTCCTTAAAACAGGGAGAATCACAAAGAAGCAGTAAATGATACAACAGAACCAAAAGAAACATATAAACAGTAACCAAGGCAGAACCAAAAGAAACACATAAACAGTAACCAATACAGAACCAAAACTCCATGAGTCAAACACAATAAAGGGTTTAAGAGTGCATGTGTAAGGAGAGAATGAAACGGTGGCCACCAGAGTATGAATGAGAAAGTTGAGTGGACGCATGTATGTGTGTGTGAAAGCAAGTACACTTTATAGCAAGACATCTTAAACACTACTTCAGACAACACCACCTCAGACACAACATCTACAACCCAACACATTTCCCTTTTAAATAAAGATGATGCCATTACACAAAGTCACCCTCAGATAAAAGGTTATCCACACCTACAAACCCTGGGTAATTTGAGATTGCTTGAATATTGCACGAACCAATAAAGTTGTCAACAGTTCAATAAAGGCCTTGTGACGATAGGCCCTGTTTTTTTATAATTAGTTGAAATAAGATTGGTTCTAATAAGAATGTTAAAAACATAGTGTTTCTCAACTTGTTAATAAAAAGAGGAGGGAGATGTGGCAGGAAGAATGTAGCAATGAACCATGGGAGTTGTGGTCTCCCGGGTTCTCAGACAATATTTGATTGTCATTGGTTAGAGGGTCACGTGACATGTTCAGGTGTGGTATTTAAACCTGGGCAGTTTGAATAAACGGTAATTCTGCTCTGGCACTTGTTCGTGTCAGAGTGGGGTTCGTGCCTTGAACAGCACCTCAGGGAAGCCCCCAGCATTACTGCTGTCTCTATGACACAATGGGAGGCCCGACATTCCATCCCTGGAGACGCTCCAAGAGGAGCATCCAGACCTGTGTCCAGTCAACAGAAGCGACCGGCCACCGAGCGTGACGGACCATGGCCCTGTCAGCTCTGTGGCGCCGCTCTGTGAGCTGGAGATCAGCCCTGACCCGGCTCGTGCAGCTCTTCCGCTCCCCCCAAAGCTCCGGCACCAAAGGTGAGGACAGAGCCTGACCCCGAAAGCCCCCGCAGTGCACGGTGGGGGACATTCACAGCCCTTCCTCCCCCTGCACCTCGCCCTCCTCCTCCTCCTCCTCCTCAGTCCTCCAAGCGCCTGACGGCCCCAGCTCGGGATGTGACTTCCAGGCTTTGCTCTTTCTCACAGGCTCAGCCAACCTGCCTCCACCAGCCCCACTGGCAAGCAGCCCTGGCGTTGCTGTTCCATCCAACACTGCCCGGGGGGGGCCCCAGGGCAGTGGGAAGCCCCTGGCTGGGGCAGACCAACGTGCCCCCCAGGGTCAACTGCAGCCCTACCACCATCAGGGGAGAGCAGTGGCCCCGGTCCCAGCAGCGCGGCACAGCCAGCGCAGCCCTGCCAGCTCAGCCAACCCCTCCGGGACACCCCTGGGCAGTGGCAGCCCCCCAGACGGGAGCACCCCCCATGGATGTGGACGTCACCCCGGCACTTAACATCAGCCTGGCCAGTGACGTCTCCATGGAGGAGGACGCCCCCCGCGGCTGCGACCTCTCACTGGCCACCGACGTCCCCATGGAGGAGGACACCGCCCGCGGCTGCGACCTCTCGCTGGCCAGCGACGTCCCCATGGAGGAGGACGCCCCCAGAGGCTGCGACCTCTCGCTGGCCAGCGATGTCGCCATGGAGGAGGACACCTCCCCGCCCAGGCACACCACCGCCAGCCACTCAGCCGCACCCCAGCTCCAAGCCACCAGGGAGCCTGGGGTGACTCCAACCAGCCGCGCTCTGCTGAGTGGGAAGGTCCTGCCGCAGGGGGACTCAGGGGCACTTGGCTTCCTCCCCGGGGGCTGCAGGGACCAGCCAGGATGGTGGCAAGCAGCGTCCCCGCGCCCACGGACCGCGGAGACACCAAGCTGGAAAGGCGCGGGGCGAAGAGGAAGGGGGGCTCTGAGCCAGGGCCA